>NC_045157.1:8775295-8790295 GCF_900700415.2 Clupea harengus
ATAGATAGAGAGAGAGAGAGAGAGAGAGAGAGAGATAGAGAGAGAGAGAGAAGATGTGAGAGTGAACATAAGGGAGGCTGCAGTAGCTCTGACGTGTGTTTGTGTGTATGACCACCATTAGTTATGGCGTAACTATGATGTGTGTGTGTGTATGACGGCCATTAGTTATGGAGTAGCTCTGACGTGTGTGTGTGTGTGTGTGCGTGTGTGTGTGTTTAAGACAGCCATTAGTTATCGAGTAGCTATAACGTGTGTGTGTATATATGATGGCCATTAGTTATGGAGTACCTATGACGTGTGTGTGTGTGTGTGTGTGTATATATGATGGCCATTTGTTATGGAGTACCTATGACATTTGTTTGTGTGTGTGTGTGTGTGATGGCCATTAGTTATGGCGTAGGGGGTCACAGGTGTGCAATGATAGTCAGGGCTGGACGCTCTGTTGTGTAATTACCCAACAAAGACAGATGTGGCTCTGCCATTTCAGCAAATAGACCCTCAGATGACCACTCAGGTTTATATATCCCCCCCTTTCTTCTTTCTTCCTGTCTTGTTCTCTCTCTCTCTTTCTTCCTCTCTGTCTCAGGGAGACCCCATGTGCTTATCTGAGGGATATGGGTCACTAAGGTTGAAACCAATTTATTCTGCCTTAAATGACTTTATTGGTTCAAAGCCATGGTGGCAGTGCCATGGTTGCAGAGTGGCGTTCGTTGTCTTCCTGCGCCCATTTGGGGTTGGATTTTAGTATTCCTGAAAATGGCAATAAAAAAGGCTTAAGTAGTCTTTTAACAGTCTGTCTGAAGAAGGTCAAATATAATGGAGAACCAGGAAGAAGCGTCTCGTTCATCGACAAATCATTATACCAGCCTGTTTATTCATACTAAATCATTATACCACCCTGTTTATTCATACTAAATCATTATACCAGCCTGTTTATTCATACTAAATCATTATACCACCCTGTTTATTCATACTAAATACAACAGTGCTTCTATCCTCTGTCTGGGTATCACAGGTGTATTCAGTCAGAGGATTTTCTTCTGCAGACATCACTCTTTCTTTATTCATCTGCTTCATCCCACCGTCCCCCAACCACAGATTAACACACCGTGTCAGACTTTAGAGCTAAAGCCTCGGAAATGACTAAGTATGAATTTACCTTTCACCAAAGGCAGAGCAGACAGGAGCCAGACCTGAGCAGGCAGGCGTTAACAAGATTGGAGTAAAAACACGGCCACACGGTTTCACAGTTGTCCCTCAGCCAAACAAGACAGTTGGGTCATTCAATTCCTTCTCAGAATCTCTAGATGTTTTTTTACCATATAATATATATGTAATTATATATATATATATATATATATATATATACATTATATTTCACCATATAACGCCACACTTCTGCTTTGTGCCAGTGTGGTTCCTCTCCCTCTCCTCTCTCTCTCTCTCCTTATGGCTCTTCTCTCTCTCCTCTCCCTCTCCTCTCTCTCTCCTCTCTCTCCTCTCTCTCTCCTCTCTCTCCTCGTGGTTCCTCTCTCCCTCTCTCTGGGTCAGTGTGTTTCTGCAGTGTCAGTGTGTTTCCGCGAGGCCCTGCAGGTCAGTAAAGGTGTGACAGCCCACCGGAGGCTCAATCACACACCCGTTACGGCCGAGAGGAGCCAAAACGTGCGCACACACGCAGACACACACACACGCACACACGCACACACACACACACACACACACACACACACACACACACACACACACACACACACACACACACACACACACACACACACACACACACACACTCATTAGTGTGATTTATACCTGAGGAGTGGAGCAGTGTCTGTCAGGTGACCTGCTAGATGTGATGTATAGGCCTGTGTCAGTGGGCATGCTGGTGACTGCACTGATGGCAAAGGAAGTGAGTGTTTTTTCACATAGCTGACCGCACACAGAGAAACACACAAACACACACACACACACACACACACACACACACACACACTCACTTTCTCTCTGTCTCTCACACACACACACTCATACACACACACATACACACAAACAGTCTCTCTCTCTATCTTGCTCTCTCATCCTCTCTCTCTCTCACACACACACACATTCTCACTCTCTCTCTCTCAACTCACACAAACACATATTAACACTCTCTCTCTCTCTCTTTCTATCTGTTTATCCCACACAGGCCCACACACATCTTATTACTGGTGATGTTCAATCATACCATCCTCATTGTTCTCCGTCTCTGACACACACACACACACACACACCAGTATCACACTCACTGTTGCAGACAGGTCCATAATGACACCAGTGTGTATTTCCCTCTGAGCTGGTGTGTGATTACACTACGGCTGTAGCACAGGCAGTTTACCGAGGGCTTAGTTAGTCCTTCACTACGGGGCTCCTATTCAGCCGGAGATGAGAAGAAATGAATGTGCTCATCAAAAGCCTTGTTGACTATTGTGATGCTGTCAGGCTTACTTACTCCGAGCCCCGCTGTTGTGAATAAAACCTTGAGAACACATCAGACACAGAGAGGTAGGCAGTGTGTTACTGTGAGAGATTCAGTGCAAGAGCCGCAGAAACCTCCCATCAGATCAGGTGTCCTGTGCCACCACTCTAATCACTGGAGGGCTACTGGATAGTGGGATCTGGGTGAGGGGCCAGAGTTGATTAAGAGGATAATCTAGGAGATTCCTTTTATAGGCAGGTGTCCCTGCTTGGGCCTGGGGCTTTACTGCTAGCCTTAGTTGCCATTGCACCCCCCACCTCATCCCCCCAGTCTAATCTATCCCAGTGACAAGAGGGGGGGGGGGGGGTGGTATCCAGGGACACGGGTAGCTGAGCAGGTGTAGTTCTAGTTCTAGAATCAGATAAAGAACTCAGACATACTGTGAGAATGCATTCCGAAGGGATTCCATGCGGGTAAGATGTCTGAGACACATTTCTTTCCTCGCCTGTAGGTGACACCTGTTTTATTCCTCCTCTTGTCTGTTCGCTCTGTGCTCTCCAGCGGTGAAGGGGGACACTGAAGGCCTTCCCTGGGGTGTCATTACCGTCCCCTGTCTGAAGCACCACTGACTAATCCCCCGCACTCAACTCTGTCCTCAAGGACAGCGTGTCCGGTACATACTCCCACCGAGCCAACAGTCTGCCCACAGCGAGCGCTAATTACCACACATCTTCCAGACGAGATAAGCGAGTAATTAGTTGCATCAGGTAATTGAGTGCGCGGGTAAAGGAAATACCTACAGGATTCCCCGTACCCAGAGGAAGAGCTTTAGCATCTCTGTTCAAATCCGTCTCTTTGTGTTGTGTGTGTGTGTGTGTGTGTGAGTGTGTGTGTGTGTGTGTGTGTGACCAACTAGTAGATTTAGTTTAAACTTAACAGTGTATGTCTCTCTCTCTCTGTGTGTGTCTGTGTGTGTGTGTGGTATGTGTGTGTGTGTGTGTGTGTGTGTGTGTGTATGTCTCTCTCTGTGTGTGTGTGTGTGTGTGGTATGTGTGTGTGTGTGTGTGTGTGTGTGTGTGTGTGTGTGTGTGTGTGTGTGTGTGTGTGTGTGTGTGTTGTGTGTGTGTGTGTCTGGTGTGTGAGTGTGTGTGTGTGTCTGGTCGGGGAGACGCTGTCTTCCTGTGACGGCTATAGAATCCTAATGATGCCAGGTGGGAGACCCCGCCGCCAGCTCTGGGCCCCCTGTGTGCAACATATAGAATAATGAAGGCAGATGCTCACCATCACTATGGCCTGGAAAACATGATTGTTTCCATGTACCAGAACTGTACGAAGAGGACTGTTTGCAAGGTCTCATTACTGACCCTGACCCAGTACAGGAACCATAGACTTCATATGCTGCATGCTATTACTGTTTTATTAGAGAGGGGAACCGGGATTGACTGATAATTTGAGCCAGTGACTTTGCAGTAAAGCGCTACCCTTTGCTGAAAAGCTGTGGCCTGGTGTAGAACCCACAATCTTTGATGGTGGTGTTTTTTTTTACAGCAGTGCATCAATGAGGTTTGATGTGAGGAAGTGTGCGGAGCTGTGTGAATGAGACTCGTTGTGGAGTTGTGTTTTGCCGTAGACAGATTAAATGCACTCCAGGTGCTGGTTGAGTTCTCAGTACGTGGGCTATTTGTTGTGTTTGTCCCTAATCTACCTGGCAGCCGCAATCCATAATGTATTTTTTTCGAATGGCTCTTCCTGTTTTAGAAAGCCTGCGTCGGCCATGTTCATTACATTATGATTGGATTAGTCAGGGGATGCATGTTAAGGATGCCAGCACTCTCTGGGACATCACAACAGGGCACCCTGACGACGAGCAGATAATCAGGTTTAGAGTAAGGAAAGTGTGTGTGTGTGTCTGTATCTTTATGTGTGTTTGTGTGTGTGTCTGTGTGGTGTGTGTGCGTGCGCGTGTGGTGTTTGTGTGTGTGTCTGTGTGGTGTGTGTGCGTGCGCGTGTGTGTGTCTGTGTGGTGTGTGTGTGTGTGTGTGTGTGTGTGTGTGTGTGTGTGTGTGTGTGTGTGTGTGTGTGTGTGTGTATTTTGGAGAGTAGTGGGGCAGGGTCTGAAGGGTGGGTGGGGTGGGTTGGGGTGGGGGTAGTGGTCATGTTTGAATAGCGAGTCCCTGAAGTTTCTTTGGGGAGGGGGGCAGTCGGAGGCCTAGGGGGATTAAGAGTGTGGATTAATGGGGTTGTATGATCATCTTACACTCTTCCTCTCTCTCTCTCTCTCTCTGTCTGTCTGTCTCCCTTTCTCTCTCTAACACTCTTTTACTCTCTTTTTTTCTTTCCAATTCTCCACACCTCTCTCCCCTCTCCCTCTACTTTCTCACACCCCGCCCCCGCACCCCTCTCACCCCCACCCTGTTTTCCCGTCTCTCCCCTCCCTCTCTGGCTTCTGCTCTGCCTCTCTTTGATAAGGTGGTTGGCAGTCTAGGCGGGGCAGGCGGTGCCTACAGCAGTCTTCAGAGCCGGGCCGTCACAGCATGTAGCCAGGCATGGAGGCCAAGGAGCAGCGGACCTACAGCTCCCTCGCCCGCGGGCGCCGGGAGCGGGGGAGAGACGGAGGAGCGTCGGAGCGCGACGGAGAAAGGGAGGCGGAGAGAGAGCGGGAGAGGGAGCGAGAGATGGAGAGAGAGAGGGAGAGGAGAGGGAGACGGAGGGCTACGGGGAGCGCCGGCACGCGTCGGCCTCGTCGGCGGTCCTCACGCAGAAGTCGTACAGCTCGAGCGAGACGCTTCGCGCCCTGGAGCACACGGAGCCCTCCGCACACACCCTCTACCCGCCGCGACACCGCATGCCAGACATGGTGCCCCGCGACAGAGAGGCGTACCGGGGCACGGGTGAGTACCAAGCAGGTGTGCACCAACAGGCAGGAGCGCAACACTAAACAGGATTTAGGTACATCTCACAAGATACCACCAATACCACCATGTAGGTCAGAATCTTGAGATACGTACAGCACATCAAAACTTCCAGACTAGGAGACAGATGTATGTCATAAAGCAGGTCGGTAGGTTATGACAGCTTCATAGCAAAAGACGGGTTTGTATGTTAAGTGAGGGTTCTTAAAACGTACCAGGCAATGGGTACACACTACCAGGACAGGTAGTGACACGGCAGGACGGCGTCATTTTTAAAATGGTCCTTTCCTGGGGTGAGGCATGTACCATATCACCATACCATGTACCATATCACCATACCATGTGCCATATCACCATACCATGTGCCATATCACCATACCATGTGCCATATCACCATACCATGTGCCATCAGAAGGCTCTGGCACCAGCAGCCGTGTCAGTGCCGTACTGCCACAGATTAGTTTAGTGATATATGGATCTGAGCTCACAGTTCAGGCTTGTTAGTGTAGCAGTGTAGTGTGTGATGTGACGGATAACACATAACACACATATCCCGTCGTCTGGGATCACTCTTTCTCTCCAGAGCTGACCCGCAGCTGAGGTAGTTAGGGATCCAAATACCTGGCTGTGGAAATTTATATATTTCCCACCGCCAGCCCATTAACTGTCCTTCAGACTGTTGTTAGTTATTATAAAATATTAGTTCTGTCTAGCGCTATCTCACACCTTTGATGCACTTTATTCTTTATTCTTTAATTTTATTTCTGAATAGGAGACAAACCAGGTAAAGAAATAATTAAAAACAGAAGGAAAGGAAAATTAAAATAACAATGACACTGTAGATATAGTCCAATGTTGCCTTTAGGGCATGAATATGTCCCAAGTCCAATCACTATTACATTTATTTATTTTATTTATATTTTAGGGATATTCCATTATTAAAATGTTTTTTTTGTTACCCATTGTTTTAGGGAATATACAGATTAAATTATATTTTATTTTTATATAATATGTATTATTATATATTTATTTTAGGTTTAGGTGACCCAGTGGTGCCTGTGATACCATTGTTAAAAAATAAATTACAAAAATATAGTAAAAAGACCTACATTTTTATCAGATTACTGGACAGAAAGCCATCTAATTTAGTAAAAACACAGCCCTGTGGATTTCCCCCTGCTGTCTTTATAAGCTGCATTTTGATTAAATTCAAAATACTTTTTAGCCCTCATGTCAGAAAAATAAATGAATATGATTCATTCTGATGTTAAGGCAGCAAAGTGTAAGAATGTATGAAATATAATCAGAGATCAAATCATTTATTTAATTCATCCATATGTCATATTTCATCTTTTGGTTTCTGTTTGAAACAACTTTCACACAGCATGTAATTAATAGACATAGTTTTTAGTCAGTGATGTCTGGATTTAAATTTAATCAAACCCTTTTTGAAAACAAATAATTGACTAAGCATTTGAAAAGAATAGCTTTGAAGTCCAACAGATATACTGATAGTTGTAGCAGGGCCAGCTGAGCTAGGTCGCTGAACTTGAAGTTAGATTCTGTTTCATCAAATACATTAATAATAGACAAAAATGGTAAATATAATTGTCATTTTTAATGTCAGTAACTGTTAATAAGATGTTTTCAATTTGCTCTTTTTAAAAAAGTTCCAGGAATTAATTACAAATTCAAAGGTCCGTTCAGGAATGAGGTCTTGTCTGTGTATAATATTTTAATTCTAAAAAAAATATATTGATCAAAATTGATGCTGTTAGTCACTTATTTTGAATGAAATATAGAGGGCTTTATACACACTATTTATTTCATATTTCTTTAAAAAAAAATGAAATAGTGAAAGTAAATAAGGTATAGCACCTTACTGTGTTTTCTCTCTACTTTTTACACTTGTGAATACAACTTTCAAAATACAGGGTCATTCTTGGAATTAAATCAAATGTATTTATATTAATAAATAGTTTCATAAGCTTACTTATCAAGATCATTGAGACAAATCACACTGTGATTTAATTTGTCATGCCACAAATGTCATTAACAACAATGTATCTGATATAATTTATAGTTATGATGACTATGACCTCACAAAGCCTTTTTATAAATAGTTTCTAATTTTCCTCATATTGTGTTACTTCATCAGTCATTATATAACTTACAGAAATGGCCGCTTAACAACTACATCCAATTCAGCATTTACCTTTTTGCTGTTAACAGACTATTGCCCAGTAGTCTCATTTTCGATGTCGAACAGAAAAAAAAAAATCCTCTGACAAAAGTTGGTTGCTTTCTGTCTGTATTACAGTTTTTCTCAATTGCTAACACACATTTTTTGAAAGCATGCCTCGTTTCCTCAAAACTCTAAACACAAATCCCAAAACCACTCACACAAAATGCAAAACCCTTTATACATCCTGCAAAAGGCAACTTTGCTTTCAAAACAGTGTTATGTCACCTCAAAAGGGTACTTTGTTTTCTAATGACAAACACAGCCCATTATATGAGTAGACATTCTAAGCATCGATTGAACACTGATGTGCTCAATGGAAAACACTACTATGAAATGGGAAAACACCAGTATGAAGGCCTTATCAGGAACATTATGTTACTATACGCTTACTCCTGTAGTAAAATATAACTGTATAATGTTTTTACGCAAATATAAAACAACACACAAATATACAGTAACAACTAAAATATTTCTTTATTTTTTCCAAAAGTGCTGTAGCCTATACATCACAGCAAACACAAATGAATGTGTAAATGATTTGCACAGAACAAACAATAGGATATAGGCCAGTACAGTCAACAAAAAAAGAAAGAAAAATGTAAAATAAAAAAGGACAAAAAACTACTGCATCCTGTTCTAGCTCAAGACAATATTGACAATGTGCTATCAGAAATAGACCTACACAGTGTTGTGAATGTTGTTGCATTTTGTGTGAGTGGTTTAGGGATTTGTGTTTAGAGTTTTGAGAAACGAGGCATGCTTCATGTGTGTAAGCACTCGAGAAAAACTGTAACATTGGATTGGATTACAATACAGTACAGTAATGTGTCAGTGCTGATAGGACGCAATCAGTTGTGAAAATGTATATGACTTACTTGCACATAGTCATAGCATAACTGTTTGACTGTCGGAGTTTCTGACAAAAGGCACCCTGTACACCTGCTTTATTCTCAAGGTGTTCCGCCTTAGAACACAGTCCACTGTGGCTAGGCTCACTGTATTGATGTTTACAGTTTTTCTCGATTGATTACATTCAAAAACTGGAACTTATGGCACAATGACCACAACCTGTAACTCATGTGCCAACTCCCTAAACCAATTCTGCTAAACTATAAGCACAATTATGTGCTTTAGACACAGATTTCAATTGTTTACCGCACTTTCTTCAACTCACAACACACAATTATCTGCTTTAGACACAAATTTCAATTGTTAACCACACTTTCTTCAAAACACTAAACACCATCCTCTCTACTTTGCACACTTCACCAATGCCAAAACCTCCTTGTGTTCAGACAGAACACACTGCTATTCAATTGGCAAAACTTCCATTTCAAAGGCTGTTGTGCAATTTGAAATCAAAGCTTTAGCAATATGATGGCCACAGGTTAGCTCCTGGTTTGGAGAACAATTGATGGCAACATTGAAGTGAGAGGTGATCAGAAAGGCAGAGGAGTGAGAGTAAGAGGAGGAGGAGGAGGAGGAGGAAGATGATGAAGAGAAAGAGTAAGAAGGAGAGCCATTATCTCTGATGAGATTCGGGCCACTGTGGTCAACCATATGGTCAACCATGGTTTGACCATGCAGGAGGCTGGCCAGAGGGTTCAACCAAATATAAGCCGCTTCTCAGTTGCATCCATTCTCTGGACATTCAGAAGAGGGAATAGGTAAGAAACACTACTATGACAGGAAAACACTAGTTTGAATGCCTTATCAGGAGCATAGTATTCTTGTATTTTCCATTGTACTGTATCTGTAAAATTACGTAAACAAATACAAAGTGCAACCATTGATGACCAAGACATATTCCTAAACATCAATACAGTGAGCCTAGCCACAGTGGGACTGTGTTCTAAGGCGGAACACCTTGAGAATAAAGCAGGTGTACAGGGTGCCTTTTGTCAGAAACTCCGACAGTCAAACAGTTATGCTATGACTATGTGCAAGTAAGTCATATACATTTTCACAAACTGATTGCGTCCTATCAGCACTGACACATTACTGTACTGTATTGCAATCCAATCCAATGTTACAGTTTTTCTCGATTGCTTACACACATGAAGCATGCCTCGTTTTCTCAAAACTCTAAACACAAATCCCTAAACCACTCACACAAAAATGCAACAACATTCACAACACTGTGTAGGTCTATTTCTGATAGCACATTGTCAATATTGTCTTGAGCTAGAACAGGATGCAGTAGTTTTTTGTCCTTTTTTATTTTACATTTTTCTTTCTTTTTTTGTTGACTGTACTGGCCTATATCCTATTGTTTGTTCTGTGCAAATCATTTACACATTCATTTGTGTTTGCTGTGATGTATAGGCTACAGCACTTTTGGAAAAAATAAAGAAATATTTTAGTTGTTACTGTATATTTGTGTGTTGTTTTATATTTGCGTAAAAACATTATACAGTTATATTTTACTACAGGAGTAAGCGTATAGTAACATAATGTTCCTGATAAGGCCTTCATACTGGTGTTTTCCCATTTCATAGTAGTGTTTTCCATTGAGCACATCAGTGTTCAATCGATGCTTAGAATGTCTACTCATATAATGGGCTGTGTTTGTCATTAGAAAACAAAGTACCCTTTTGAGGTGACATAACACTGTTTTGAAAGCAAAGTTGCCTTTTGCAGGATGTATAAAGGGTTTTGCATTTTGTGTGAGTGGTTTTGGGATTTGTGTTTAGAGTTTTGAGGAAACGAGGCATGCTTTCAAAAAATGTGTGTTAGCAATTGAGAAAAACTGTAGGAATATGTCTTGGTCATCAATGGTTGCACTTTGTATTTGTTTACGTAATTTTACAGATACAGTACAATGGAAAATACAAGAATACTATGCTCCTGATAAGGCATTCAAACTAGTGTTTTCCTGTCATAGTAGTGTTTCTTACCTATTCCCTCTTCTGAATGTCCAGAGAATGGATGCAACTGAGAAGCGGCTTATATTTGGTTGAACCCTCTGGCCAGCCTCCTGCATGGTCAAACCATGGTTGACCATATGGTTGACCACAGTGGCCCGAATCTCATCAGAGATAATGGCTCTCCTTCTTGCTCTTTCTCTTCATCCTCTTCCTCTTCCTCATCCTCCTCCTCCTCCTCCTCCTCCTCCTCCTCTTACTCTCACTCCTCTGCCTTTCTGATCACCTCTCACTTCAATGTTGCCATCAATTGTTCTCCAAACCAGGAGCTAACCTGTGGCCATCATATTGCTAAAGCTTTGATTTCAAATTGCACAACAGCCTTTGAAATGGAAGTTTTGCCAATTGAATAGCAGTATGTTCTGTCTGAACACAAGGAGGTTTTGGCATTGATGAAGTGTGCAAAGTAGAGAGGATGGTGTTTAGTGTTTTGAAGAAAGTGTGGTTAACAATTGAAATTTGTGTCTAAAGCAGATAATTGTGTGTTGTGTTTTGAAGCAAGTGCGGTTAACAATTGAAATGTGTGTCTAAAGCACATAATTGTGCTTATAGTTTAGCAGAATTGGTTTAGGGAGTTGGCACATGAGTTACAGGTTGTGGTCATTGTGCCATAAGTTCCAGTTTTTGAATGTAATCAATCGAGAAAAAATGTAACATCCCACGACAACTTCTCACCCAGGGGAATAAGACAACATATCAGAGGAAATAAACCACAGACTAATTCCGCTCTGACTTTTTTATAAAGTTTTTCATGATGATGTGTACGTTTTCATAGAAACATCTTTTCGCTGATAGTTTATCTCTGAATCTTTAACTGATCCTGCATGGACCCTATAGATCTGCACTGATCTGACCCTTCACCTTTCACCTTTCACCCCTGCCAGCCCAGACCCTGTCGCTGAGGCAGCTTGGGATATGTAACCCTGCTCCTCGGAGGGGGCTGAGCTTCTGCGCCGAGACCGGCCTATCACACGAGAGGGCCGGGGCAGACCACTCCCAGGGCGGGCTCCCGGCGGACTGTGCCATCCGTCTGTGGGGCAGGGGGAGCCTGAAACCCCGCGGTCCCGTGTCCCACCTGTCCATCCGCTCCAACTCTGCTCTCACGCTCACCGACACCGAACAGGACAACAAGTCGGACAACGAATGCGGTGAGTGTGTGTGTGTGTGTGTTTGCATTTGTTTGTTTTGTAATCACATAAAGCTGTGAGTGTGTGTGTGTGTGTGTGTGTGTTTGTGTCTGTGTGTGTTGAAACAGAGAAGTGTGTGTTGGTCTGTGTGTGTTGGCTTCTCTTGCACTCCCCGTTCTGTCAAAGGGACAGTGTGTGTTTCTTTGCTTTGTTCGGTTTCTGTGTCTCTGCTGCTCCCTGGTCCCCATGTGGGATTTCCTGTGAAGCGTACACACTCACACACTAAATCAAAAGGTCCGCAAAGAGGGACAAGTCCCAGAAATACATCAGTGCAAAGTCACCTTCATAATGTCTCCCAATTAGAGCCTGATTGGTGCAGGCCCAGGTCGGAGCCACGTAATTGGTTGGAAAGAGTTCTGAGAGAGGAGCGACTGACTGACCAAGTGAGTCTGTCCCAGGAGGGTTTCTGGGAGTTGTAGTTTGGTGCTGAGTCTCTCAGTGCTGAGGCGGGAGTGACCCACCTGTTCTGTGTGACGGGGTGTGTACCGCAGGGGCAGCGTGGTCCGTCCCCATAGACCCTCACTCCGCTCCTCATCAAAGACAGGCTTTGTCAGGGGCGCAGCAAATTATTCCGAGAGCTGAAGGTCTTTGCTTGGCTGAACAATCACCGCGGCCAGCGAAAAAAGGAGAAGAAAAAAAAAGACAAGAGAAAGTTTCTGGGTTTGAAGTGCAAATTTCTCCCTGCAGTGAACTGGAACAAGTAGACAGCAGAAGGGAGATAATGGTTGCATGGCTGTCGGATGCAGCAGAACGGTGCATTCCAATGCAGGCTTTGATTCTTGGCTGCAGCGCTGAAGCTGCTGCACATCTGGTGTTGCGTTTAGAGAGTGTAAGCCTCTGAAGTTTGCCATCACTCTGATATAGGATATTTAAGACCTGGGTGCCGTATTGTTGATCACGATTGTGAGTTTGTTGGCAATTAGGTGGTTGCTGTTAAATCGGTAATGTGAAATTGTAGGTCTCCAGTCAGAATACAAAGTACTTGCCTTTGAAGTATTTTTTCTTACGCTTTGTGGAATGTTTCTTTTTCCCCCTAGCCTGAATATTACCTAATTCCAGTTTGAAAATAGATTTCCTGGAAATAATTGAAGAAAACATATCATGCCAAAATAATAATTCACTGTGAGGTTTGAGCAGTAAAAAGGGCAGATGTTTCTGCAGTCATCGTAAGGGTTGGAGAAATAGAGCCTGTACAAATCTTCATAAATCTTATGTCAAGGACAGAAATAAATGGTTGTCAGTATTAAGATACATTCCCACTTCTAAAAATGTATCACGAATAAAGACCGGTTGTATGAGAAATAGTTTATTTGCAGAAATGATTTATTGGAAAGAAGTATCAGTTTAATAAAGCATCTTGACCACAGTTTTTCGGATATGAATTCTATTATTGTCATCGGCAAATTTAATTTTGCAGTATACTATTTATTGTAAACTGATGTAAATCATTATTGAATAATAATAATAATAATAATAATAATTATTATTTTTATAATAACAGCAGTGCACTACAGTTACTGTTATTCATTTAAAGTGATCGATTAACCATGTTTAATTATTAATTATACATTGTTATTGAAAACAGAAGAGTTATTTAATACTGGATATTAACACCCCAACACAACAACCCCACCCCAACACAACAGTGAGCTGGATTATGAAGTTGGAATGCAACGTGTTAATATTGTGCACAAATCTGCAAAAATAAACAGAAGAACATAATATAAGGATAAGGGAAAGTGAGACGGATAGAGGAATAATAACTAGGATTTTGCCCTGACCAGCAAACTCTTCTTTATTCATCTTTCCAGTGAGAGGATGCTTTGACTTTGTCTTACTGAGCTATCAGCTGTCAGCTGCCTCGCTGTCATGTTCCCTAGATGTGTGCGTGTGTATGTGTGCATGCTCTCATGTTCTCATGTTCTTTAGATGTGCGTGTGTGTGTGTGTGTGTGTGTGTGTGTGTGTGCGCGTCTCTGTGTGTGTGTGTGTGTTAGGTCAGATATCCCTGATCTAAGCATGCAAAAAGGATACCGCCTGGCTCTTCCATGTTTCTCAATCTCTTTCTCACACACACGCACACGCACACGCACACACACACACAAAATTCTCATAGAACCTAAAATGCCTGATCTCATTTAAAGTCTATGTTTTATTCTATGTAATAGAAATAGTTTATTCTATCATGCATCAGCTGAAATCCATCAGCCATCAGTGATTACAAATGTATCAGTAAATCATTATCTAGGACTTCATTTTACATAACCTTGAAGCTATACCACTTTTAAGTCATTAATGACACTTATTATCAATGTGTAACAGCACATTCACTGCGAACATACATGACGCACAACTGTTTAATCACATTTTCATGATATTTTCATAATTTACGATTTGGTATAAAGTGTTGCATTACTCTACTATATGTCCACGGTACGTTACTGTACTGTTACATGATAAAAATGCTCAGGTAGTGTAAAGTGTGCCTCTTCATTGTAGTAAAGGCACTGTGAGCGTCTTCATATAAAACCAATTTATTCAATATAATTTTGAAAATTCCATTTGTCTTTTGCGAACTACTTTTAAGAACGTTTTCTGACAAAATGTATCATCACAATCATTACGATGGCAACCCCCTGACTGTGAACTAGCAGAGCTGCTTAATCGGGACAAAAAAGGCGGCATCATGGCCAGGGCGACAGAGGGTAGTCTTCACCGTGAGGTGGACGCTGCGCTCTAATTGGTCATCTGCAGAGTAGGCCACTGCTTGGCCCCGCCCCCCGCTAATGAGGCCAAACGCAGAGCTGAAAGAGGACATAGCTGGACTTGGCCAGTATAAATGAAAAAAAAGAGAAAAAATTAAAAGAAAAAAAAGGAAAGATTTATGTTTGAGTGAAGATTATGTGCTGTTTAATTAACAGTGCAACAATGGGTCGCGATGCTTCAGGGTCAAGGTTAGGGTCCGCTCGGGAGTTAAATCATACGCAGTCACATGAAAGAGAAATTAATCTCAGCAGTCGTCAGCTTCAGGCTAAGTAGGTTAGCCTGTAAAATCACACTGCAGTCCAGGAGTGGTTCCTCTGCATTTGGAAATCCATTTAGGTCGAAAAGTGGGAACTTGAAAGGTGTTTATTGGATTTTTATTTGTTTCAGTTGATTATTCGACAGGATCTACACAATGATATAATCCCCCAGTGCCCCCTCCCAATTCAAAATGAAAAAAAGAAAAACTGGTCCAGGATGTAATACAGCGTGTTAATGGAGTGATGTGTAGTGCA
>NC_045157.1:8792795-8802795 GCF_900700415.2 Clupea harengus
GATTTGACACTGATATCAAACACACAGACACTGATTTAGAAGGTTGTCAGTGCATATTCTGTGTTGTCAGGTGACAGCACCTTAAGATGCAGACGGCTGGGAGATATATGATGCAGGTGGCCAGAATACTCCCCATATATTTCCGTCTTCAATGTCCCCTCTTTCCCCATCCGCCTCTTCTGTTCCACATTCTTTCCCTTTCTCTCCTCCTCTCGTCTCTTTTCCCCGTCTCATCCCTCTCTCTCTCTCTTATTCTGTCATCTCTCATCCCTCTCTCTCTTTCTTCCTCTGTCATCTCTCATTCCCTCTATCCTCCTTTATCTCTCTCTTCCTCTGTCATCTCTCATTCCCTCTATCCTCCTCTATCTCTCTCTTCCTCTGCCATCTCTCATTCCCTCTATCCTCCTCTATCTCTCTCTTCCTCTTAACCTCTCTTCATCCAGTCTCTTCGTTTTTTTTTCTTTTTCGGTACTGGGGAGGACATTGATGAGGTTGGGGTTCCCGTTCTCTAAGGACATTGATGAGGTTTGGGGTTCCCGTTCTCCAAGTACATTGATGAGGTTGGGGTTCCCGTTCTCCAAGGACATTGATGACGTTTGGGTTCCCGTTCTCCAAGTACATTGATGAGGTTGGGGTTCCCGTTCTCCAAGGACATTGATGAGGTTGGGGTTCCCGTTCTCCAAGGACATTGATGACGTTTGGGTTCCCGTTCTCCAAGTACATTGATGATGTTTGGGTTCCCGTTCTCCAAGTACATTGATGAGGTTGGGGTTCCCGTTCTCCAAGGACATTGATGAGGTTGGGGTTCCCGTTCTCCAAGGACATTGATGACGTTTGGGTTCCCGTTCTCCAAGTACATTGATGACGTTTGGGTTCCCGTTCTCCAAGTACATTGATGAGGTTGGGGTTCCCGTTCTCCAAGGACATTGATGAGGTTGGGGTTCCCGTTCTCCAAGGACATTGATGACGTTTGGGTTCCCGTTCTCCAAGGACATTGATGAGGTTGGGGTTCCCGTTCTCCAAGGACATTGATGACGTTTGGGTTCCCGTTCTCCAAGGACATTGATGAGGTTGGGGTTCCCGTTCTCCAAGACCTTGCTTGTATTTGGTTGTGGGGACAGACAGGCTGGATGGGAACGATTTGTGTTGGCTAACTTGGTGTGACAGGCCAAGTTGGCCTTTCTGGAAATCTCATGAGGGGGAGATGAAAGCAGAGGAATGGATTTGAAAGCTACGTTTGGTAGAGCCAAGAATAGTGGGTTTTATCAACTGACGGAGAGCTAGGCTCAGCCTGGGGGTAGGCACCATAAATGACGCTGGCAGGCTTTTTAGCTGGTGATGTAGGCTGGTTTGTTTTCATTGGTATTTGATGGTTTTTAAATAAAGGTTTTTTAAAGTCAAAGACCTATTCCCTTCTTCAGCTGATGGATTCCCATCTCTCAGCTCTATCTCTCTCCTCCTCTCTCCCTCTCTCTCCATCTCTCTCCTCCTCTCTCCCTCTCTCCATCTCGTGTCTTCTTCAGCTGATTGGTTTCCATCTCTCTCCTCCTCTCTCTCCATCTCTCTCCCTCCCTCTCTCTCCCTCTCTCTCCACCTCTCCCCACCTCGCCCCCCTCTTTCTCCACCTCTCTCCATCTCTCTCCACTTCTCCCCCTCTCTCTGCCCCTCTCCCTCTCTCTCCATCTCTCTCCTCCTCTCTCCCTCTCTCCATCTCTCTCCTCCTCTCTCCCTCTCTCTCCACCTCTCTCTCCTCCTCTCTCCCTCTCTCTCCATCTCTCTCCTCCTCTCTCCCTCTCTCTCCCTCTCTCTCCACCTCTCTCCCCTCTCTCTGGCTCTCTCTCAATCTCGTGTCTCCTTCAGCTGATTGGTTCCCAACTCTCTCTTCCTCTCTCTCTTCCTATTAAACACTATGCCTCTCTCTGTCCTCCCCTCTCTCTCCTTCCCCTCTTATCTCTCTCTCCCTCTCTCTCCATCTCGTCTCTTCTTCAACTGATTGCTTTCACGTGGAGCTCAAGGTTTCTTTCGCAGCTTAGTGGCTTTCCTGGCAACCGTTGCCAAGGGCCTGCTTTTGGGAGCTGGCACAGGGTTGAGTGTGAATGGGTGTGTGTGTGTGTGTGTGGTGTGTGTGTGTGTGTGTTCCCATGTATTTGTGTGCGTGTGAGAGAGATTGAGAGATGTAAGGTTGTTTTTCTTTTTTTCCTCTTTCTGACAGGTGTTTTAATCTCCTCTCGGTCATAGCGAATGGACTTTTGTATGCAAGCTAGCAAACCACATGGTGGCACAATAATTGGATGTGCGTTTGTGTGTGTGTGTGTTTTTCTATGTGTGTTTGTCTGTCTGTGTGTGTGTTTTAATATCTTTTATTGAATGGTATGGATTAGACTGACTGCTCTGAGCAAGGGTTAAGACTCTGCTCACCTATTGTGGGGTTGTTATGACAAATTGGTGTTTGTTTGTGTGTGTGTGTGTTTGTTTGTTTGTGTGTGTGTGTGTGTGTTTGTGTGTGTGTGTGTGTGTTTGTGTTAGAGGGGGTGGGGGTTGCTGATATATGTCTATTGAGAGGTTATTTGAGTAAATTGGACAGGTTCAATCTCTCTCAGTCTCTCTTTCTCTCTGTGTGTGTGTCTGTGAGTGTGGGAGGGGATTTAGGTTGGTGTTTATATGTCTGTGTGGAGGTTTTGTTTGAGTGAATTGAGCAGGATTGCTCTGTAAGTCTGATGTATGTGTGTGTGTGTGTTCGAAGATAAATTGGTCTCAGTTGGTATGAGGTCTCATTCTGATGTTACCTCACCTTATCCAAGTCGTCATTCGGGATGATTTACTTTTCAGAGGTCATTTGGAGGTCACCCAGTCTTAGGTATCATCAGGCACCCCTGGTTGCTGGACTTTTGGAATGGGGCCTTATGTGTGTGTGTGTGTGTGTCTGTGTGTGTGTCTGTGTGTGTGTGTGTGTTCTTTCCAAGCATGAACATGACATCTTAGTTTTCAGCTTATAAATCAGATGCTGGCAAACAGTGAACAGCAGGCAGCACAGATACCCACTGACTCTGGATCAACAGAAGAATCAGAATCTGTAGAATGGTTCTGTTCCACAGTCAGTCGCTGTGCGCTCCAGAATATATTATAGAACTGTCTGTTGGAGAGGCAGTTGTTTGTCAATCTACAGTGAGTTGCCCTGCATTCCAGGTCCAGTTGCTTTGACAATCAGACGGTTTATGGGATGTGTTGTAAGTGTACAACAAGTGTGTGTGTGTGTGTGTGTGTGTGTGTGTGTGTGTGTGTGTGTGTGTGTGTGTGTGTGTGTGTGTGTGTGTGAGTGTTTTGTTTGTGTGTGTGTGTGTGTGTGTGTGTGTGTGTGTGTGTGTGTGTGTGTGTGATGGACGCTGCTAAAGCTGAGAGGTAAGATTACTGCTGGCATCCAGTGAAGCAGGGAAGCAGCAGTGTTCTGCTCAAACTGAGGGGAGCGAGGTGAGGGACAGCCTGAGCCAGGTGATAGAAATCAACATGATCTGAAAGGGTGGAAAATGGAAGAGAGAAAGAGAGAGAGCGACAGAGAGAGAGAGAGTTAGAAAGAGAAGTTAGAGTTAGAAAGGATTCTTCTCAAAGAAAAAGTTATCGTATTCCTTTTGAGCTGCTGAAGTGAAAGTGAAGAACATGATCTGAAAGGGTGAAAAATGGAAGAGAGAGAAAGAGTGAGAGAGAAAAAGAGAGAAATGTATAGTGTCAATACAATGACTCTTCTCACTGAAAAAAAGAACAGTTATCGTATTCCTTTTGAGCTGCTAACATCGGTGAAAGTGAAGAGAGTGAAAAGCCAACATGTTCTCCTGGCCCTCTTGGAGGGTGATACAGGGAGGGAGTGAAAGGAAGAATAATCCACGCTCACAAAACAGGGAAGAATAATCCACGCTCACAAAACAGGGAAGAACTCAAGAGGATTAGACTTTACTCTCAGATCTGCCTGCTCCTGATAAAACATACTGTACAAATAAACAACATGATATATATATAATATATGGAAAATATGGATGAAGTAAACAAAATAATTACTAACTAGCAGCCTTTGTAGAAGGTAGAGTGATGACTGTACAAAGGCTGTAGTATCTCTTCCCAGCTGTCGTATATCTCGCTCAAACCTTTCAAACCCTGTGCTTTGAACTGCGTTGTGATTTCAAAGGTAGAGCCCTGTGGGACTCCTTCAGAGGGGCTTCAGTGGCAGTTGATCTAATACATCTTATACATATTGTCTATACGACAATAAATCACGGTGCACCGACCAATCACAGCTAACCTAGGCTGGAGCTAGTCCAATCACAGCTTTAAAATCTATTTGAATAAATCATGGTGCACCGACCAATCACAGCTAACCTAGGCTGGAGCTAGTCCAATCACATCATGGTGCACTGAATCTGCCTCTGATGACACTCATTGCTCTGCTGATCTGGAATACCTGAATATTAAGTGCAGAGCCTTTTATCTACCACGAGAGCTTACATGCATCATGGCTGCCGTAGTTTATGTACCACCGGATACTGATGCCACAGCAACCACGAAAAACCTCACCGGATACTGATGCCACAGCAACCACGAAAAACCTCACCGGATACTGATGCCACAGCAACCACGAAAAACCTCACCGGATACTGATGCCACAGCAACCACGAAAAACCTCACTGGATACTGATGCCACAGCAACCACGAAAAAACCTCACCGGATACTGATGCCACAGCAACCACGAAAAACCTCACCGGATACTGATGCCACAGCAGCCATGAAACACTGCAGCGCTGCTATCAGCGCACTGCAGACAGATGGGGCCTTTATTTTGGGTCATCCATAGTTCAGTCATTGCATTCTACATACCGTGCTTACACCACAAGGGGACATAAAACCTTGGATCACATCTACATAAATGAAGATGACGCCTACAAAGCCACTCCCCTCCCCCACCTGGCACAGTCTGACCATCTTTCATTGGTCCTGCTTCCCAAGTACAGTGCAGTCGTTAATCATGTGACACCCACAATGAGGACCATCAAGATCTGTCTCTGCACACACACACACACACAGACACTCATATACACACACACACACTCACACAAACACACACACACATAGACACACATACACACACACACACACACACACACACACACACACACACACACACACACACACACACACACACACACACACACACACACACACACACAGATGCACACTGACTCTGCTCAGGCTGTAGTTTGTTTGCTGTCCATGCGAACACAGACTCTCAGATTCACATTGACTCAACAAGTGTGTGGAAAAGAGTGACAACACAAAAGCAAATACAAGCTTTCCCCAATCAGAGGCCCTGGATGAACAGACAGGTTCACCTCCTGCTCAAAGCCATAGATGCAGCCTGCAGGTCTGGAGACCAGGAGTCTTACAGCTCAGCCACAGCCAACCTGAGGAAGGGGAATCTCCCAGGCAGACTGCATGCTTAGAGCCTGTGCACAGCAGCTGGCTGGGGTCTTCACAGACATTTTCAATCTGTCCCTGGCCCAGGCAGTTGTCTTCATAAGCTTTAAGACTGCCACCATCGTGTCAGTGTCAACGCACTCCACAGCTGCGGCCCTGAATTGCACTCACCCCCATCACTGCAAAGTGCTTTGAGAGGCTGGTTCTCATCAGTGTGCCGGCCGCACCGACAGGTCAGTACCACCCACCTGGACAGTCCCAACTCTTACGTCAAAATGCTGTTCACTGTCTCTGACTTCCATCTGCAATTGGACTTTCTGAACAACAGATCCCAGCATGTGAAATTAGACAAGCTCTCCTACTCCATTCTCACCTTGAACACAAAAGCGTGTGTGCTGAGCCCTATTCTGTACTCCCTCTTCACCCACGACTGCACTCCTGTCCATGGCTCCAGCATCATAATCAAGTTTGCAGCTACGAGCTACGAGCTACGAGCTACGAGCTACGCACTTGACAGTAACGAAGCTCTAGTGGAGTGTCTTTCAAGCTTCAGATTCCTTGGCGTCCGCATCTCTGATCTCACATGGTCCCTGAACTCCTCCGTGTTGGAAGTTTGAAAAGCTTGTCAGTGCCTTTACCTCCTGCAGAGGCTTAACAAAGTGTAGTTTAAAACTTTAGTTTTGTAGTTTTGTACTATCAAAAGCTTGCAGCGTTTGAAGGTCTTGGGTCTTGAAGAGAAGAGGTTGGCAGCATTCACTCAACATATGATATACATTCAAAAGCATTAATTTACTAAATTATCAGAAGTAAAACACACAATATGTAATTTAACTAGATGTACCTAACTAATGCTTTATTTTGGTGTCCGTAGTTCTGCGTGTGCACGGCCGTGAACATACATAGTTCAGACCAAGAACTAGCCTATGTGAAGAGTGAAGTTTGAGTCTTGTCTCGGCGTGTGTGGCTATGTTTAACGCCAATGTATGTGTAATCTGTGTGAATACAGTGCACATCCTGTAAAATATAGTATCATCTATGCTGTACTTACTTATACGTGCACGTATCTGTAAATAATACTATTCTTTTGCACTTCTGGTTAGATGCTAACTGCATTTCATTGGCTTTGTACCTGTACTCTGCACTATGACTATGAAGTTGAAATTGAATCTAATCCTCAAATGTGAATGGAAAACATTATAGCTCCTTAATTTATCCTATTTCATGTGTTAACACAATTAAAAATAACACATTCTACAATATTTGTATTTATTAATACATACGACATTTTTAAGTGAACCGTGTTTTTTTCTTTTCTTTTAAAAATAAATAAATACATTTACATTTACATTTTACATTTAGTCATTTAGCAGACGCTTTTGTCCAAAGCGACGTACAAGGGAGAGAACAGTCAAGCTAAGAGCAATAAAAAAGCATGGTGTAACAATAAATACTACTTTACATGAGAATTAGAAAAACAACAACCTAGAAAAGAGGAAAAAGAAGTGCAGGAATGTAACTGCTGAAGTGCAAGTTAAGCGCTAGTCAGGTGCCAGTTAGGAGGGGAGGTGCTCTCTGAAGAGTTGGGTCTTCAAAAGCTTCTTGAAGGTAGAGAGGGACGCCCCTGCTCTGGTAGTACTAGGCAGCTTCAAGTCAATGTATGTAATAGATCTCAGTTATAAAAATCCCAGATTCCTTATGTTTTTATTCTGTGCCTCAGTACTACTAAATGCGCTTGATGGCCGTGCATAGAATCAGCTTGTTATCAGGACAGACATTATCTTCATGTGTGTTTGTTATCAGGGAGAGCTAATTATCTCTGACCAAGGACATAGCGTAATTCCATATTCCAGTGATTGCATAAGTCATGGAAATATAATAATGAGAAAAGGCTTATTTTAGAAGACAATGATGGACCATGATAGTTTGTTTTATTTTACATCACCCCACCAACAGTCTGACAGAAAATATTTTAGTTTGGCTGTCTATTTCTAAATGTTTTGCATTGTTTTACTATCTCTGTGTTCCTGAGGAAGGCTTCACAACTGCAGACCGACTCTTTGAGAGAATATATGACTTACAGATAAATGTATTAGATTGTGAGTTTTTGCCATAAGACCTTTGCTGGCACTGGGCTCGGTGACAGGCGATGTGATTTAGCAGCCGCTGTGGCTTATGCGCTTGTATTGCCTGTGCATTTTTTAGACATGTGAAAGTTTTGAGGTGCCGTATCTTATTGCAGCTTACATCTGTATCTGAATGCTGATGAACTTTGTTACATTTTCTAAGATCCAGATACATTAGGTTCTTCTGAAGGAATTTCTGATGTGTTTCTCCCAGAGCTGACTCCTATTTGCTGTTGAAAGAGAGACAGACAGAGAGGGAGGGAGAGAGAGAGAGAGAGAGAGGTAGAGAGAGAGAGGGGGAGAGAGAGAGGGAGAGAGAGAGAGACAGAGAGAGAGAAGGAGAGAGGTTTTACTTCTGCTCCTCTGAAACAAAGACAGACACAGACATCAAAACAGAGTTGAAAGATGGAGAGAAAAAAATAAGACAGGAAAAATACAGTACATAGAAGAAATGTGAGATAAACATCAAGCCAAAGACAGATAGAAACAACAAGTCAAAGAAATAAACAGACACAGACAGACAGACAGACAGACAGACAGAAAGACAGATGGATGGACAGATATGGATGGACAGATATGGATGGACAGAGAGACAGAGGGACAGACAGACAGACAGATGGACGGACGGGTAGATATAGACAGATGGATAAACGATGAGCGGACAGAAAGGGCAGACAGACAGGCAGAGGAACAGAGAGACAAATATGGACAGACCGAGGGACGGACGGACAAATACGGACAGGCGGACAGACAGACAGATGGATGGATGGACCGATACGGTTGGACGGAGAGACGGACGGACAGCCAGACAGACAGACAGACAGACAGACAGACAGACAGATGGACAAATATGGATAAACAGATACAGACAGATACAGACGGACGGATGGACGGAAGAGCGGACAGACAGACAGACAGACAGACAGACAGACAGACAGACAGACAGACAGGCAGAAAGTCGATTTTTCTCCTTCTCAGGTGGTCAGCGGAGTGCTGGCACCTTTCTCTTGTGTGTTTAGTGGGCACAGGCCGCCTGGCGGGTGAGTAATGTAGCAGGCAGCGACTAACCTCCGGCGGGGGAGGCAGGGTCCCTCCTCTGTGGGTTAATAGAGCGGCCGCTCTCAGTCATTGTTCCAGAGGATAGGGCTGACATTTCAGCCCCACGAGTAATGGAGAGCTAACCTTTAAGAGTGCATTTGTGTATGAGTGGAGAGGCACAGGACATTTGTCATGGGTCTCAGCCTGACCGCCATAGGAGCAGAAACACACACATACACACATGCATACACACACACACATATTCATACACACACACACACACACACACACATATATGCACACACACACACACACACACATGCATACACTCACTCACACACACACACACACACACACACACACACACACACACACACACACACACACACACACACACACACACACACACACACACACACACACACACACACACGCATACACTCACACACATATACGCACACACACACACACACACACACACACACATATACACATATATTCCTATATTTTTTTGCGTACTGGAACACCCTGTGCACTGTTTGCACACAGAGAGGTGCATGTACATACTGGCATAAAATAATACACATGCACACACACACGTAATGTGTGTTTCTCTTTTGTTTTATTACAGTTGTAAGGCTTGCTGTATGAGTGCGTGTGTGTGTGCGTGTGTGTGTGTGTGTGTGTGTGTGTGTGTATAGTTTAATTCCAGCATGTTGAATGTGTGAGGAATCTGTGGCTTTAGTTTTCTAGTGAGACTCTGTCCTCTAAGGCTCGGCGTGCTACAAGGTGAGAAAGACATTTGTGCTGTTTAGTGCATTGGGAAAAAACATGCCTGGATCCCAAGAATGCCAATGAATAATTCAAAGACATACAGTAACTAGATGAATATTAAAGTTGTTTATTTTTAGGAGAGGTACACATCATCTTGTATATATATATACTTGAGCAGTAATGTTATATTTGTATGAGCAGCAATGTTCAGCAGTGTATGAAAGAACACATATGGAATTATGTGGTAAACAAAAAGGTGTTAAACAAACCAGAATATGTTTTTATATTTTATATTCTTCAAAGTAGCCACCTTTTTGCTTTAATGACAGCTTTGCACACTCTTGGCATTCTCTCAGTCAGATTCATGAGGTAGTCACCTGGAATGGTTTTCAATTAACAGGTGTGCCTTGTCAAGAGTTAATTTGTGGAATTTCTTGTCTTCTTGTCTGATGTGTTTGGCACCATCAGTTGTGTTGTGTAGAGATAGGGTTGGGATACTGTGAACAGCTCTATTACTACTACTATGACTACTGTACTAATCCATACTATGGCGAGAACCACTCAACTAAGTAAAGAGAAACGACAGTCCATCATTACTTTAAGA
>NC_045157.1:8807795-8842795 GCF_900700415.2 Clupea harengus
GTGCTGTTATTGTGTATACATATAGTGGCTGTTTACATGTAGTGGCTGTTTACATGTAGTGGCTGTTTACATGTAGTGGGTGTTTACATATAGTGGCTGTTTACGTGTAGTGGGTGTTTACGTGTAGTGGCTGTCGTGGCAAATCTGTATGGGGACTCTCCCAGATGACACTAAAAGGGCACTCAGAGAGCGCAGAGTTCCCAAGGCCAAATCTGTTTGCCGTATCTCGCAACGCTAGCGAAAGTGAAACTAAATTTGTGGATCCGCCCAGTGATTCGGATCAATTCCAAAATGGAACGTGTTCTTCCTTGGCCCATGCTTCTCCTTTCCAACGAGTTGCATGAACATTGGGCTGGTAGTTTTTGCTTACAGACGGGCAAACAAATCGCACCCAAAACATAATGTCCTTAGTGGAGGTAATTAGTCATATTAGCTTGCATCTATTTTTAACAATAATACCGTTATTTGTACATTTTAAAATGTTAAACTATGTGCTTGAATGTACTCTGTGCAATATTGATCTGTGTATTGTATGATTTTGTGTGCTTGTTTTCACACTTTCACACTGAGTTTCTGTGCTCGAGTGTGTTTCTAGGAATGTGTGTTTGTCTTTGTGTATGGTTAAATCTATGAGGTGTGTACGGTGTGTGACTGTGTGTTTGTCTTTGTGTATGGTTAAGCCTGTGGGGTATGCACTGTGTGTGTCTATGAATGTGTGTTTGTCTTTGTGTATGGTTAAGTTTGTGGGGTGTGCACTGTGTGAGTCTATGTGTGTGTTTGTCTTTGTGTATGGTTAAGCCTGTGGGGTGTGCACTGTGTGTGTCTATGAATGTGTGTTCTTTTTTTTTGTATGGTTAAGTCTGTGGGGTGTGCACTGTGTCACAGCGTCTTTCTAGGAAAGCTCAGTCTCTCCTGGTGGAGCCAAGCCGGGCAGGGACTGTGTGTGTGTGTGTGTGTGTGTGTGTGTGTGTGTGTGTGTGTGTGTGTGTGTGTGTGTGTGTGTGTGTGTGTGTGTGTGTGTGTGTGTGTGTGTGTGCCAGGGCAGGGCTGTGTGGTGGATGACTGAAGACGTAGAGAGACGCGGGAGAGTAAGAGTCCAGGCTTTGCCTTACATGAATTCCCCAGACGCAGTGCTGCTGTTGTCCCAATTACAGGCTGCTGCTTCACAGTGCCAGGCAGGCAGACATTTATGTAGCATGTTACAGCCTGTGAATATCTGACAGAGGGGCAGAGAAACAGAGAGAGTCAAAGAAAGACAGAGTGCTGAAATATGAAGCGTGTTATGATTAGAGGGGAAAGAAGAGAAAGAGATAGAGAAAGAGAGAGAGAGAGAGAGAGAGTGAGAGAGAGAGAGAGAGAAAGAGAGAAAGAGAGAGAGAGAGAGAGTGAGAAAGAGAGAGTGTGAGAGAGAGAGAGAGAGAGAAAGAGAGAAAGAGAGAGAATGATAAACAGGGCTTGAAAATCATTTTGAAACATTTCAGTTGTCTGGTTGACTCGGAGGTCAGATATTATGGAAATTTGATGTACTTGTTATTTTTAAGTAGAAGTCAAATATGCCTAGAGTAGAAGTTGTCCTAGATGAGTCCATATTTACTGTGTCCTTTTGGCTTGGGGACGGGGCTGTGCTTTCATTAACTAATGTTTTCTGATTTATCAAATGACTTCCCAAAGCCTGCAGTGACCTTGTGGTGCTTTGTGTGGCCACTGTGTATGTGGTAGCTCCAGTTCAATGGCATGATGCGCTCTGGATCAACTCATAATGAATCCAAATCTGGCTCTAATACAGTAAACAAAACCCCTCAGATAGATGAAGTCATTAGCATTAAATACGGAAATGCCGTCGGAAATTGAAATGCGCTACGGATGTTCTCACTGACAGAAGAATTTCACTTGAAGGGGTGTGTGTGTGTGTGTGTGTGTGTGTGTGTGTGTGTGTGTTTGTGTGTGTGTGTGTGTGTATGTGTGTGTGTGTGTGTGTATGTGTATATATATGTGTGTGTGTGTGTGTGTGTGTGTGTGTGTGTGTGTGTGTGTGTGTGTGTGTGTGTGTGTGTGTGTGCTGACTAAAACATGTGGTTCTATCTTGGCAATCCTCACTGCTATATTGCTGGAAACAGCTAAAATATGATTATCTGCCCACACACTCACACATAAAACCAGTGCTTCAGAAATAAAGAGGTTATGTTATAAGCATGTATTATAATATACATATATAATAACCATATTTATGGTTTGGTGGCTATTGAGACTAATCGTGTCACACACACACACACACACACACACACACACACACACACACACACACACACACACACACACACACACACACACACACACACACACACACACACACACACACACAAACACACCTGATTCTTGCTCTTGTTTAGATCTCACATACATGCTCACACACTCCCCCCCCCCCCCTTTCATCACCAGAGAAATGCGATGGCTCCAGTCACTGATATGAGAGATAGAGTCAGAATCGTGATTGACTGGAGGACGAATACATTCAGACCACTCTGGCCGTGGTAGTATGGGTTTTTCCTGAGTGTGGGGACAATTTATAATGAAGTCTTATGACACGAGGGAGAGCAGGGGTTGGTAAAGAAGATCCCCATGGCTGTGACTGTCGGCACAGAACAAGACGGTGAGTACCGCAGGTATTCATAGCCTTGGGGATCTCCTGTACCAACCTCCACTCTCAGTTGTGTTATGTTGCTTTCATACAACAGGTTTACTACAGAGTTTGAAGACACCAGATTGCATTTTGTTTAATTTATTTTGATTTTGCTTATTTATTCTCTAAAACATAGTTTCAACCGCAGTGGTTGAAGTACGCGGTGTGATTACTAGTGGTGAATAGTCTGAGTGAGGTTGTGCCAGGATATCCCCACTCACGGAATGCCTCTTGTCCAATCAGAAATTAATAAATTGTTCGACCGCCTCTAACTGTTGTATAATGGCTTAAATAAGTGAAGTGAGGGACAGTGAAACTGTAGCTCAAACAGAGGAAATAACCGGCGTAGAATACAGAGTAGCCCTGGTTTAGTGTCGTATTACTGCCCTGAACTTACAAGTCCTGAATCTTGAGTGCCTGGATATTCTACATGCTTCACAGTGCTTAGGCCAAAGATTATGTATTGTATTTGACTTTCAGATTTACACGGCTCCCCTTCTGTGTTCAGTTTTATTTCATTCCAGTCACAGATCGTGAAAGACAGAGACACAATGCACACATTGCAGCCATTCCAGAGGAGAGAAGGTGTAGATGCTCATATCCAGGTGCAGGACTCAGGAGACGGAGATCATTAGGCGGAAGGCAACAGAAGTGAAAATGAAACGTGAACAAAGGGAGCGAAAAAAGATGTGAGTGGTGGTGTTCAGGACGTGACACATTTAGGAGAGGAGAGGAGAGGAGAGGAGAGGAGAGGAGAGGAGAGGAGAGGATGCGTCACGAGTCTCACTGGGACCGTGGTGAATAATGAATAAATTACTGAGGGGATGGTACAATCACAGCAAAGCTTATCTGATCTTAAGCCTCATACGCACTCTCTGCAACACTGTGTGTGTGTGTCTGTGTGTGTGTGTGTGTCTGTGTGTGTGTGTCTGACAATGGATGAGTGAGACCCAGTGCTGAAGAATAAAATCTAAAAAAGGCTTATTGTTTTATACAAGTGCATGAGGGAAACATGAGGATGGTGTGGGTCACAGGTCTGTATGCATGTGATGGTGAATGTGTGTCTCTTTCTTTGTTTGGAAATGTCTTTGTGTGTGTGTGTGTGTGTGTGTGTGTGTGTGTGTGTGTGTGTGTGTGTGTGTGTGTGTGTGTGTGTGTTTGTGTTTGTATGGATGTGTGTGTGTGCTTGTGTGTGTAAATGTGTGTGGGTGGGAGTGTGCGTGTGGGTGATCCTACTTGTATCCTGGTAGCCTTCCTGCATAGTTGTGTTTGACTGAGTGTTGTCATTGCGTCGGGGCAGATAAGGCTGTGATGGATCGCTCAGCTTAGTGTTGTGTTTGTGGCGCTGACAGCAATCGCCATGCACCGGCCTCCGTGCAGAGGAAAGAGCACAGATCCATCATCCCTCACTGAGGAACAAAGAGGGAGACTCACTCCACACACACATTCCCTGTCCCACAGGCCATCTGAGTCTCACTCCACACACACACATCACCTGTCTCAGGCCATCTGAAACTCACTCCACACACACACACACACATCCCCTCTCCCACAGGCCATCTGAGTCTCACTCCACACACACACATCACCTGTCTCAGGCCATCTGAAACTCACTCCACACACACACACACATCCCCTCTCCCACAGGCCATCTGAGTCTCACTCCACACACACATCCCCTGTCCCCCACGCCGTCTGAGACCCACTCCACACACACATCCCCTGTCCCCCACGCCGTCTGAGACCCACTCCACACACACATCTCCTCGTCCACCAGGCAATCTGAAAGAGGCAACACAGACAGTATGCCTCACTTGCTGGATGCTTCACTGCTGTAACAGTGGTGTGGTATCCATGGGGGGTAAGCATGGTGATTCATACGTTTGTGTACAAGGTGATGTGTGTAGCAAACTGAACAACAACAACAACAACAACGCTTGAGTTGCTACAGGTACAGACACAGATACGACAACGACACACCAAACACACACACACACACACACACTGCAAAGGCACTCCACACACACACACACACACACACACACACACACACACACACACACACACACACACACAGACACTGCAAAGACACTCCACACACAAACACGCACACATACACACACACACACACACATGCACAGATACGCATGCAGCACACACATGCAGCACACACAGTGGATGAACTCTGAAGATCCGTAACTGCATGTTTGGATGTGCTATCTTTTTTTGTTGGATAATTCATTTCAGATCTGTAATCACAGGCGTATTTGGAGAGCGATGCACACACACACACACACACACACACACACTCAGCCTTAATTCTGTCCATCTGTGGGAACCCTCTCAGAGTACGGCTGAGTCCTGGTTTGTCAAAGCCAGGGGAGATAAAGGATGCTGTTTTTTCCTTTAAGGAACCAGTGGAAAATCTCTTTGATTAATTGCCTTTCCAGCCTTGATGTCGAACTTCAAATTTAGCTGCAGATACACTCTTCAAAGGGATCCACAATCTCATTAAGCCTCTCTCTCTCTCTCTCTCTCTGTGTGTGTGTGTGTGTGTGTGTGTGTGTGAAAGCTGCTGCTGGGAATGCCAGTGGCTCTGGAATGCTGCGTGGTCAGTGTGTTACAACACACACACACACACACACACACACCACACACACACACACCACACACACAAGAATGGACCAAAGCCCAGGAAAAAATAATAGGTTTTTTCACGTAATAAATAGAAGCCTTATGCAATATGATGCAAACTGTGGCAACGGCCAACGCAGAAATACACAAACATGATCTCCCAGTGTGACGTGCACACACACTTAGATCCTGACACCAAAGATCAGCACAAACACACACACACACACATGCATACACGCACACACACACAATACCAAACATACACAGGTATAGTCTTAGCCAGACACAAGCTGGGTCCCTGGGTCCAACTCATACGCATCTTTTATGCGCATTCATGAATTCTGCTTAACAAAATGTGAATCAGTGTGCAGGTCCATCAGCTGTGTTAAAATGGACGCCCTGGGGGGCGCCGGGGGGGGGGGGGGGGGGGGGATTGTGTATATGACGCCTTTTTTTAAATGGAGATGCTGGAGACTGATGATTGTGTGTGTGTGTGTGTGTGTGTGAGTGTGTGTGGAGATGCTGGAGACTGATGAGTGTGTGTGTGTGTGTGTGTGTGTGAGTGTGTGTGGAGATGCTGGAGACTGAGCGCTGAGACTGCCGTTCGTCACCAGCCCACACACACTCAAGAGCGTCCGCACTCTAGACAGTTTTTTTTTTTAAAAGTCAAGGCCCACTTTACTGACCAGCTGTGGATTCAAACCTTTAGGTTGTAAAGGGCAACACTTGAACCGTTGGGTGCCATAACGGGCCCTGCTGTTGTGCCAGGCACTCACAGTCACTGCTCTCCTGTGCCAGACAGTGAGAGCGTAGCTATGGCACCCTACAGTGAGAGCGTAGCTATAGCACCCTACAGTGAGAGCGTAGCTATGGCAACCTACAGTGAGAGCGTAGCTATGGCAACCTACAGTGAGAGCGTAGCTATGGCACCCTACAGTGAGAGCGTAGCTATGGCACCCTAGAGTGAGAGCGTAGCTATGGCAACCTACAGTGAGAGCGTAGCTATGGCAACCTACAGTGAGAGCGTAGCTATGGCAACCTACAGTGAGAGCGTAGCTATGGCAACCTACAGTGAGAGCATAGCTATGGCACCCTACAGTGAGAGCGTAGCTATGGCACCCTACAGTGAGAGCGTAGCTATGGCAACCTACAAATGTGCCACCTGTGCGGAATCCCGGGTTGTGGGCGAGACATTCAGTGTGAGCAAGACCACTGGTCACTGACCACCGCTGCATATATCACAACATCTGTAAAAAGGACAACATCTGTAAAAAGGACAACATCTGGAAAAAGGACAACATCTGGGAAAAGGACAACGTCTGTGAGTTAAAGTAGCTGTTGAACAGCTGAACAGCTGTGGCTTGTGATCACCTGATGTACTGGGCTGGCTGGGTGTGTAGTCAAACAGGGTTTGCATACTGAGTTCCAATTTGTTTGGTCATATGATGTGTAGAAAAGAATATTAGCCTATATATTATTATGTAAAAAATATAATATTATTAAATATACATACAGTTTAAAGAAATTCATCAGGCTGAAGCAAAATGAAAACATGTTTTTAATATAGGCATAAACTCACAAATATTTTACCTGAACTGTTCATTTGAGTTAAAATGATCAATGGTCTCTGTCCATGTAATCGGTCTTTTGCCCCGCTCCACTGCTTGAGAGACTTCTTTTCTCTGCCGTAGTTTTTCTTCATATTTAGAATTGACAATGTCTTAACAAGTCTTTTTCTCACATTTGATCTTTTTTTTATCTAAGTTGCGGTACACTGTGGTGATCTATAACATTGGTAATGTTGTGTTCTTTAATTCAAGTTAAGAGTGTTGTTGTTTCTCTGTGAGTCCATACTCAGTGCGTCATCTGACGCCAGTGTCCTCTGTAGCCTAGGAGACAGGTAATCATATTTGCAACAAACGTCATGCTGGAGTTAATTCAAATGAACTGTTTCCATCAAGGTTAGTCGCATTTTCTAGTTCTAGTCTCTTGCGTGCCTCGTGGCACATAAGGCCTCCACAGATTCTCTCCATCTCTTCCTATCCGCTGCAGTCACTCGTGCCTCGTCCCATGAGGTCCAACCCGCTTCTCTCCGCTCCTTCTCCACTGTACGCCTCCATGTGGTTTTTGGTCTTCCTCTCTTTCTCTTCCCTTCTGGTGCCCAAGTCATCGCTGTGTTATTATGGTTTTCCCGATCCTGTCTGGGTATGTGTCCGATCATCTTCCATCTCCGCCATCTCACCTCTGCACTCAGTGGTTTCATGTCAGCATTCTCAAGCAGTTTTTCATTACTCGTATGATCTTCCCAATGGATTCGTAGGATTTGTCTAAGACACTTATTTTGAAAAACGTCTACTTCTTTGTTTTCCCTCTTATTCATCTTCCACGTTTCGCTCCCATATAATAGTACTGGCACTATTAACGTCTTAAACAATTTCAATTTAGTTCTTCTTGATATGTTGTTTGATCTCCAGGTTTTCTTTAATCTCACAAATGCACCCCTAGCTTTTGAAAGACGATTCTTTAAATCCTTCATGCCACCTCCTTCTTTACAGACTGTGGCTCCTAGGTAAACAAATTCCTCAACCTCATTGATATCTCGTCCCTCAATGGTTATTTGGTCTTGGTTTCTGGAGTTGATTCTCATCATCTTCGTCTTCTCTATATTTATCTTCAGCCCCACACGTCTGGCTTCTTCATTCAATTTACTCATCTTGTCCTGCATTTGCTGTTTAGTGGATGAGAGTAGTGCTTTATCATCTGCAAAGTCTAAATAATCATGTTTCGATGTGAATTTCCATCTGATGCCATTTTCGCCGCTGCCAATCACTCTTCTCATAACCCAGTCTATTACAATCAAAAATAAGAATCCTGACATGTTGCATCCCTGCTTAACTCCAGTTTTGATATCGAAAAACTTGTGTGTATCTCCTTGATCATGGACTGCACACTGGAAGCCATCGTAGAAAAGCTTGACTATCCTCACGATCTTCTCCGGTATCCCGTACTTTTTCATTATTTTCCACAGACTCTCCCGATGGATGGAGTCGAAAGCTTTCTCGAAATCTACAAAGCATAGATATAACGTCGCTTGCCACTCGTTCACTTGCTCAATTAAGTTCCGTAGTATGAAAACTTGTTCTGTTGTTCCTCTACCCTTTCTGTAACCTGCTTGTTCTTTTCTCAGTCTTTTGTCCACTCCATTTCTTACTCGGTCAATAATTATCCTGCCAAGTATTTTAGCTATGACGGAAAGAAGTGTTATTCCTCTAGAGTTCTTGCATTCCTTTAGATTTCCTTTCTTCGCTAGCTTGATGATCACTCGCATTTTGCATCCACCTTTTTATTCGCATTACAAGATGTCGTGCGAATTTCAAGCATTTCCAGTCAGGATTTCTTATTCAGATGTTCAAAATGTTCATTAAAACCTTGGATGGAAACCCAGCCACAGTCACTCACACATACAACCAAAAACATACACACACGCACACACACATTCCCAACAATCTCTGCTATAGACAAGCACCATCTCCCACATCCCTAAGCAAGCCTACATTGAGACAAACTGCATTTATTTCAATATCTGTGCCTCGTCCACATACTCACGCACACACACACACAAACACACACACACACACACACACACACACACGAGTGGAAATTGGAGTGTTCTGAGTTGGCGGCTCCTGTTTGTATACGACAGGCATCAGGCTTTCTCACATTAACGCAATAGGAAGCTGTCATCTACCATCGTCTGCCAATGAAGTGCCCTGTTGTCAAATCTAATCTTTAGTGTGCGTGTGTGAGTCTGTGTCTGCCAGCTCTTTAAACCATGACATCGTTTGACAGATACTGGATAAACAGATGCTTATAAAAACACACACACACACACACACACACACACACTGCATCTGCAAACCACATTGGCCCATCTGACTCACTTCTGACTGAGAAGCGCCTCCTTTCAGCAAAAGACTGCAGACAGAAATAAGCCTCTGCTCCAGCGGTCGCGTCGCGTCACATAGCGTCTCGCCGCCTCGCGTCACGTCTCGCTCTCTGCTCTGAGGACACTCTGTGTGATTAGCGATTTCACATTCATCTAATCTAGGACGTGTCGGAGGCGGCTGCAGTGGGCGCGAGTGGGCGCGGGCGCTCGTTTAGTCGCGTCTCCTTGTCTCAGCCCCGACCTAGTTCCTTTGAATCCCGTGCTCTGGGACCCCCAGCCTTTGATCTTCCTAATGAAAGGGCGCTTAATGCTCCTTTCTCCCGTCTTTTTCCCTTCTCCGAAGTGTTTGCCCCCGGAATGCCGTACGGCGCGGCCCCGGGCCCACGGAGTGGGATTCCAGGAAAAGCGACCGGGAATGATTGGTGCTGCTCATTCATCTCTTTTAAGCTCCAACGTTTTGATAGTCTACATAGGTGTCATTTTATATGGGCTGTAGCCATACACTGCCCTTGGCACGTTCCATACCTGTCTTACCTCCGCCCACACACACTCACAAACACACACACACTCACTCACACACACGCACACGTGCGCACACACGCACACATACACACACACACACACACACACACACACACACACACACACACGCATACACTCACTCACACACACAAACACACATACTCTCACACACACACACTCCCACACACACACACCCACACGCATACACTCACTCACACACACAAACACACACACACACACACACACACACACACACACACACTCACACACACTCTCACACACACACACACGCACACATACACGCACACATACACTCACACATACACTCACTCTCACTCACGCACACACGCACACATACTCTCACTGGTAACAGGCTGTGCTTTGATCCCCCTTTCATCTGTGATGTGAGGGTGTAAAGGGGAGTGAATGATCCAGTCTTGAGTGTGTGGAGCTACATATACACACACGCACACACACACACACATAGTCTGAAGTGTGTAGAGGATTTGTGACCACAAGCAGCTGATATATTCTGCTCTATGCCCAGTGCGGTTCTAAAGTCCACTGAATGACCAGCAGGCAGCTTAATCAGTTCAGATCTCATCCTCATCCTCTGTTTGATCTACCACAGGGCTGTGTTGGGTTCCTTGCTGTGCTCTGTGCTGTGTTCTGTGTTGTGTTATGTGTGGTCTTCTGTGTTGTGTTCTATGTTGTGTTATGTGTTGTGTTCTATGTTGTGTTCTAGAATGTGCTCTTGTGTTCTATGTTGTGTTCTGTGTTGTGTTCTATGTTGTGTTATGTGTTGTGTTCTGTGTTGTGTTCTAGAATGTGCTCTTGTGTTCTATGTTGTGTTCTGTGTTGTGTTCTATGTTGTATTCTGTGTTGTGTTCTATGTTGTGTTCTATGTTGTGTTCTATGTTGTATTCTGTGTTGTGTTCTATGTTGTATTCTGTGTTGTGTTCTATGTTGTGTTCTATGTTGTGTTCTGTGTTGTGTTCTGTGTTGTATTATATGTTCTGTTCTATGTTGTGTTCTGTGTTGTGTTCTGTGTTGTGTTCTATGTTGTGTTCTGTGTTGTGTTCTATAATGTGTTCTGTGTTTTAGTGTGTTATACTGTAATCTTGTGCATTGGGTTGTGTTGTGTTACAGCAGTGGTGAAGTGATTAAAGTGTACTGTTCTGGCTTGTTGCTGTGCTTAAGGTAGTGGTGTGCTAATGCTATTGTGGCAGTGCGCTAATGCTTTTTTGTATTGTGATGTTATATTCTATTTTGTTCTGCTGTGCCATATTGCGTTATACTGTGTTGTTCTGTATTGCTGTAGTAGTGTGTGTTGTGTTTGCTACATTGTGTTGTGTTTGCTGTGTTTCCGTGTGTTTCACTGCTGAGCTGAGTTGTATGGGGGCTTTCCGCTTCGCTGTTCCGTGTCGTTGCACTATATCGTTATTTGGTGCTGTTCTGAGTCTGTTGTTGTGACAGGCAGCATGGCGAAGAATGTCCTCTGGATGAATGCTTAGCTGTACTCAGGACAGTAGCACAGTCATACATCAGTCTGCTCCACGCACAGACATGGTTTTTGATGGGCAGTACTATGCTGCTGTTGACCGTGCTTACTTTGGTCACAGCATAGTGTTGCTTAGTGTGAGCTGTGCAATAATCAGCTGTTCTGTGCTTTTCTCTACAGCTGTCCAGTCCTGTGTTGTGCACCTCTGTGCTGGTCTGTGCTGGTCTGTGCTGTGCTTGTTTGGTCTGGTCTGGTCTGGTCTGTGTTGTTCGGGTCTGTGCTGGTCTGTGCTGTGCTGGTCTGGTCTGGTCTGGTCTTACTGCCTGCTTGTATTGTGTGGTTGTGTGCTATTTTGGGTGCTCCACTGCCAGTTGTGGAGTGAGAGTAGTGGAGTATTTATTATTTAAGACGTGGAGCAGGAGTGGCATGCAGTCCAGCAGTCTGGCGGGCTCTGATCACCTCACTGCCTCCACACTTAAAAGTTCAGAGTTTCTAGCCTGCAGACAGAAACTATACCTTCACATAACCCAAGTGCAGGAAAACAAGATGAGGGAGATAGAGGAAAGATAGAGAGAGAGAGAGAGAGAGAGAGGACAGGGAGAGAGAGAGGAAGGCAGAATGCCTTGTTCTCTTTCATCTGACTGAGCAGGTGTTAACCTGATTGTATTTCCTGTATAGAAACATTAGCCGTTGTGTAAATATTGATGACGTTAAAAAATAAATCTTCCTGAAGACATGCCGCATACATGAATCTATCTCAGCAAATATCACCAACACATATCATCAGACACAGACTGATCAAAGTCTTTTCCAATTCACAAACTCAATCATTAATTCATTTCTATGGGGAACATCACAATCTGTGGGGTTTTGTAAGACATGAGTCAAGCGAAATCTACAAGTAGCCTATCATCACACAATCTGCTAAGAAAATGGCATCAAGGTGCTCATCGTGGAAGAAGCACAGCATGAAGCATTTCCATCAAGACCGCACACTGTAGTGTTTTTCTGGTAGCCAGTGGTAAGACTGTACAAGGCAGAATAGTTTCTAAGGGAAGTCTTTGGATATTTGTTGTTAATGCCATGCAGGCTTAATGGGTCACAGACTTCATTCCACTCCAAAATAATTCAGTGGTTTCAAAATTCCATCAGAATGCAATGACTTTAGTTGATGCTACTGATCAAATGCTTGTTTGGCACTTGTCATCAAGAATGCGAAAAGAGACAGAGTCAGTTTCAGTTTTTTTGTTATTGTTTGAAATGCGCTCGAAAGCAAATGTTCATGTGGACAAATGTGCCCAAAGGCCTGTGTAAGCCAGTCTCACTGAACCTCTTAAGCAGCATTACAGAGATATCCTCCTCTGAAGTTCCTCAGCCTGACTGCGCCTTAACCAGTCAGATGCCAAGACCTGAAAATCAGGGATTGGCCTTCCAGCTTGTCAGTCAGACATGAGAACACTGGTGACAGGCTAAGTAGTACCAGGGGATGAGGAGAAGGGACCAATAGAGAGGTTTGTTTTCAGACCTCAGGATATCATTAGCTTAGCTTAGATTAGAAGCTTTTGCATATTGTTGTAGTAGTAGGACTTGTAGATGAAATTGCTCTGTCAAGAGCTATTAATCAGAGCCTTCAAATTATGCTAAAGTCAGACGGAGTGCACAGATCAAATAAGTAAGGCTCATTTTCCATATCTAAAATCCACAGATGTAACCACCTTTCAACAGTATCTAAACACATCCACAGATGTCCCACCTTTTAACAGTATCTAAACATTCCTCCATGTGGCTTGAGATTTTCTTCAGCTGTTCAAAATCTCTCTCTTCCAATTCTGCTTGCTCAACCAGGCATGCTGTAATTAAGCACTTATGCAATTATCAGATGGACCATCAAGCCTTTGAAAGAGTGAGTTCAATATACATTAAGTGTTTTGCACCTTTTGGAAACAATTGAAACCAATATTATTTCACTAGATCTTACAGGCCTTTGGTACTACTACTACAACTAACAACTAACAACAACAACAACAACAACAACAATAATAATAATAATAATAATAATTAAGGAAATATTTTGTATTCATTGTTTAACCTAATTTTTTTTAATGATGCTGGTTTGTGGTACACATTTGTTTGTTTGCCCCTGCACATCCTGTTGGGTTTTTGTGCGTGTATCAATGGCATCAGCCACACACACTGTCTCTACTCACAGCACTAAATGAGAGCGGACGTTAGGCATTATGTCAGAGCGTCAACAAGCTGCTTATTGTCAGCGGCAGCCGTGCACAATGGCAGGCCTGGCTACAGGAGTGCCCTTAGCACAGACCTTAGCGCAGGAGAGGCGTATTTAAAGTACAGATGACACACGCCTGCCAGCACTATCTATCAACTCCCAGTGAATTACACATATGATGAAAAACAACAGATTACGCATGTAATAAAAAAGAACAGATTACGCATGTGATGAAAAAGAACAGAGTACGCATGTGATGAAAAAGATCAGATTAAGCATGTGATGAAAAAAAATGACATTACGAATGTGATGAAATATAACAGATTACGCATGTGATGAAAAATAACAGTATACGCATGTGATGAAAAAGAACAGCTTGTGATGAAAAAAGAAAAGAGTACGCATGCGATGAAAAGGAATCTATTACACATGTGATTATGCATGCGGTGAAAAAGAACAGATTATGCATGTGATGAAAAATAACAGATTATGCATGTGATGAAAAATAACAGTTTACGCATGTGATGAAAAAAATGAGATTAAGCATGTGATGAAAAATAACAGATTACGCATGTGATGAAAAAGAACAAAGCTCAACGTCACTGACAGAGAAGACGCAGAAGGGCATGTGTTGAGTTAGATAAGGAGTTTTATGCTTCCATGTATAGATAGATAGATGGATGGATGGATTGATGGATGGATGGTTGGATGGCTAGACAGACAGACAGATAGACAGATAGACAAATAGACAGATAGACAGACAGACAGCCAGACAGACAGACTGAGATCAAATAGATAGATAGATAGATAGATAGATAGATAGATAGATAGATAGATAGATAGATAGATAGATAGATAGATGGATGGAAGCAGACATTGAGGCAGACAGAATTTAAGATATTTAATATATGATGAAAAATGCTCCTGGATATTATTTTCTGTTCAGAACAAAATACTTCTTAATTGCTGAAATAATTGAAGTCAGATTTATCTGTGGTTCCTCGTTCCTCTGACGTGTCATCGATCACATTTTTATTTCATCTCTCTGGTGCAGTCTGCTTCCTGTTCAGGCTGGAACATTTTACCGCTTAAATGAGGAGAGCATCAGAGCACTGACAACGCTCGTCAATCTCCTCCGCTGAACAATGTGTGCTAGTGTGTCATTTTGTGTGATGTGTGTAAGTGTGGGTTAGTGTGTCTCAGTGTGTGTCAGTTGGTGTTGGTGTGTTACTGTGTATTAGTGTGTACTGGCCTGTGTTTCTCTGTGTTAGTATTTGTTAGTGTGTGCTTCTGTGTGTAAGTGTGTATGTTAGCATGTGTGTGCATGTGTGTGTGTGTGTGTGTGTGTGTGTGTGTGTGTGTGTATGTTCAATGTGTATTAGTCTGTATTCTGATCACGTGTGTCTGACTGGACTGACAGTTGTGACCCAGAGCTGAGCTGCAGTTCAGATTCTGAGTGTTGGAGAGCTGACTAGAATATCATACAAGGCACCCTGGCCTCGTGCAGCACTCCTACAGCCAATGGAGCCGATGGAGCTGACCGGGCCAATGGGATTCATATGTTTGACATAGTCCTGAAAGACGGGTTTGTAGGTCCTACAGAGAATGTGTTTTTTTAGTTTTTTTAGTTTTTTTAAAGAAACATAAGGCTTCATGAAGCCAGGTGCATCGACTAGTAAAGAAGATTTATGGCAGCTTAAAGACCCGATGGCTCACTCTCTGTCTCGATAAATTACCCACAGCGAGCCGGCTTGCCGAGAACTGATACAATAGACCCAGATGTTGTGGGGGGTCATTCAATCTCTCGGGCCTGCCACTATACAGCAGGGTGGATTTGCCTAGACGTCAGTGTTTAACCACAGTGCAAATCTCCGGAGTGAGACTTAGCATTTAAATTGCTTGATCCCCGGCACATTTGACTAAAGCTGTTTTTTCAAGGCGCTGCCCTGATGAAAAACAGACGGAAATCCCTCAGGGGGTTTACGACCTTATCAGGATAAACACCTGACAGTGAAACGCCTCTGTGCCTCCTCTCAGAAAACAGGCGATAATGGGTCGGTCCAGGACTGGATCGGACCCAGGTGTTCTTCGATCTTTTGGTTATATTGCAGTGTCAGTCGCGCTCTGGGGAAATGCAGGAGGCCAGGCCACAGATACCTTTGCTGCATCATCGCCAGTGTGAGACCACGGACGTCTTCTCGACTTCTTCTCTTTATCTCTACAGTTTGAAATCATTACAAGAGGGCGTTGCCATGTTGGCAGTGTCTTTGTCTGTGTTTGAACGTAATTATGTGATTATGACTGACCTTCACAAGTTATCTCAGGCAGAACAAATTCTGTTGAGTTTGAGATGGTGGAAAAAGACAGAAAGACTAAAAGAAAGATCTTTTTTGGGGGGGGGAGGGGAAATCACTATAAAGGCTTTAGGTGGTTATCTTGTCAGAGTTTTCTAGTTTTGCAAAATGAAACAAAATGTCAGATGGATTTTGTCTGACAGCTGGGTGTGATGTTCTCCGCCGTCAGAGTGAAGCGGTAGAGATGATCTTTTTCCCTGGGAAACACCGGAAACAGGACCACACAGGTGGGCAACTTAGAGGGAGATCCTGATTCAACACACTCTCTGCCTGGTGTTCGAGTTTCATTTAGTTTTTTTATTATTATTGTTAATGCAAATTAATTTTACCCTGCAGAACGTGATCATACTTTGAATACTGAACTTGATGGCATTACATTTTGATAACTATCATAGCAATAAAGAGTCTAAAAATATTCCCATCCACCCATCCTGTGTGACCCCCTCAGCCACCCCCCCACCCCCCCACCCCCCACCAGCTGGCCTCCCAGCATGTCTGCCGACTGCCTGGTGGGAGGTGTGGTAGAACATTCCACGGTCTCACCTTAGATCGCTCACTGAGACAGCAGGTTGAGCAGCCAGGGTCACCTACCCTGCTAGCCCGGGAGAAGGGACAGCCAGTGGCCTCCCATTAGATAGCAGTGGCATCTCTGCACAGCCAGTGGCCTCCCATTAGATAGCAGTGGCATCTCTGATCTCTGTGGGCAGCCTGGTAAGCCTCCCTTAGATCGGCCACTGGGACAGCATGTCACCTACCCCGCTAGCTTGGGAGGAGGGATGGTGGAGGACACTGTGACTGACTCAGACGTCCACCCTGAGAGCTGCTGCTCCGGCATCTCTACTGCTGTTCGGCTGCAAAGTGCTAACATTCACCGCTAGTCACATCCTCTCTCTATCTCCCTCTCTCTCTTTCCCTCTCTCTCTTTCCCTCTCTCTCCAGACCCCCCCCCCCCGCCATTCTCTCCCTCTGTCAGAGTAATATGTTATAAGTTGCTTTAAATAAAAAAAATGTTTTCCCTAAAATAATAATAATAATAATAATAATAATAATAATATAGAAGATGTACAAAAAAAGCATAATAAAATGAATGGTATACTTCATTATAATACACAAAAATCTTTTAATGTAAATGTTTTAAAGCTTCAAAGGTATTGTTCCATCTACTTTGTCCACTAGATTCAATTGTAGTGTAATTAACTTGCCATAAGGTGACATTTGATGGTACAACTGTGCCTGTGCACGTTCTCATGTCTGTCGCAAGGCTTATTTCTCTTGAAAAAGGGGTGAGAGAATTCATACTGATGTACTGCGTGTGTGTATGTGTATGTGTGAGTGCGTGTGTGTGTGTGCTTAAAGGTAATGGATCAGTGTGGTCATGCAAATGGACATGACTTACACTTGTACGAGACACCAATTTACATGTGCATGCACACACACACACACACACGCACACACACCCACACAACCACACGCACACACATACAAACACACACACACACACGCGCACAGACACCGACAAATGGTCACATACACACACACACACTCACACACAGGCACACACACACACACACACAAACAATCATACATATTGTAGCAATTTAGGATTTTTATTGCAATGGAGACAAATTAGCATTCTTTATTACCTGTGTTAGAGGTTAATGTGAGTGTGTGTGTGGTGACGTGCTGTGTGTGTGTGTGTGTGTGTGTGTGTGTGTGTGTGTGTGTGTGTGTGTGTGTGTGTGTGTGTGTGTGTGTGTGTGTGTGACGTGCTGTGTGTAATGGTCTGTTCAAGCATGCAGGCCGTCTCGAAGCACCTTTGTTTATCTTGAGTGAGAATCAATTACGACACGTACGCTCCATTAGCTCTAGCGCCCAGAGTCAATCACACTGTTTTAATGTGAGCAAGAGCTAGAGCTCTCCAACCACAGGCAGCGCTGCGTCTCGGTCTTTCACAGGGCTGACTCCATTGCTTGTATGCTGAAATAAAACGCATATACATATATATATATGTATATATACATATATATATAATATTATATTATATTGTATTATATTATACATATTTTTTATGTTTATTCCACTGTTTATTGTTTACAGCATGTACAGCATATTACAGCAAATATGTATAATATAATATAATATTATATAAAGTACAGTATATATATTCATGTTTATTACATTTAAAAGGGAAAAAGATGTTTTTTTGGCTTTCACATTGTGTGTTTCTTTTTCTCGTCAGACCATAGTGAGATGGCCACTAGTGACCATTTCCACAGTTTATATATATAAACACACACACACACACACACACACACACACACACACACACACACACACACACACACACACACACACACACACACACACACACACACACACACACAGTGGCTATTTTCTTGTAAGACCATAGTGAGATGGCCACTACTGACCATTTCCACAGTTTATATATATAAACACAGACACACACACACAAACACAGTGGCTATTTTCTTGTAAGACCATAGTGAGATGGCCACTAGTGGCCATTTACACAGTTTATGTACAAACATTTCAGAAGTGGAATTGAGGACTTCCAATTAGTTTTGAGTGCTTTTTTTATTTATTTTATTATTTATTTGAATTGATTCATTCCAAATGTAGGTCATGATGTGTACTGTTTATTTCCCCTTTTGTACGTTTTGAAGCAATTCACACCTACACAAGCACAGTGTTTGTCTCTGTTTGTCTCTGCTCTCTTCGCTACACAAGAGGTATCCTAATTGCATTGTTTACTGTATCATTTTATTTTCAGAGGTGGAGGAAAAACTCCATTCATAACACAGGAAAATAGAACATGCGCTGTTTTCAATTGCCACCTCTCGTTCGTCCCTGCCCCTGATAACAGAGTGGTAATGAGGGCCTTGAGTAGGCGGCACCATTACTGCGGCCCTGGCTGTGAAGAGAGACATTTTAACCTCCCTTAAGTGACGTGCGAACGAGAGCATCCACAGCCAACAGGGGCAGACACAGTGAATATCAGGCAGGAAGACAAGCACAAAACGTCAGGCTGAAACAAACACAGCTCAAATAGTTTTTGGGGTTTTTTTTTTTACTTTAAGAAGCCGACGATGATCAAATCATTGCATGTTGTTTTTGCTCAAGCAAGCGAGAGATTCAGAATCGGCAAGGGCCTCACGCCAGAGAGGGGATACACAAGATCTAATTATGTTAAATGTCAGCAGTTTGAAATGTGGTGATTGCGCTGATTTCAACGTAACTGAAAATTTCACTGTCTTGTAGGACTTCTCTCTGTACGAGAGACAGCAAATTCTGCTTTTCCTAGTAAAGACTACTAGTGGTTTTAGCCAAGCACTCTAATGCTAATACACAGAAGTTTCAGGCCTTGGTGTTATATTTATTTATTTATTCCTTTATTTATTCCTTCCTTTATTTAGTAATAGAGTGGGTCCTCTATGAGAATTGTTGCTCTGGTTTGGGAAATATAGATGTGGACATTCATTTTATTGTGTGGAATTATATTTAAGACTTACTTAGACGTAGGATGTTGTAGCTGTAGAGTAAAGGTGTGAGCTCAGCCAGTGAAATAGTTCGTCATCATTTTATTTTCTTATTTCATTCAAATCCTTCTAGTTATTAGATTAGATTTTTAATAATGTGTTATTCAAGTCATGATTTTATGTTCTTCTTATTTTATTCAAATTCACCATGACTTTTATCGTGTTCTATTTTCTTTAATTCCCATTGCATTATAATGATTTGTTACAAGTCCACATACTTTATTTCATAATTTCTTAAAATTTCCATTTCATTATTTACTCTGTGACGCTTCACACCATCATTAGCTCTGGCTACATCACTGTTCCGCAGCTTAGCCCTGCTTACCCCGTTAATCGCTTTATCTTCCTCTGACACAGCACTGCTTGCTTGGCCGTTTGCAGACACTGGGTTTATGCACCCACCCATATATGCCAGTATATGTAACATGATCAGTTGAGTTAAATAGGTTGATGCACCCATATATGCCAGTATATTTAACATGATCAGTTGAGTTAAATGGGTTGATGCACCAATACCTGCAAGCATATTTAACATGATCAGTTGAGTTAAATGGGTTGATTCACCCGTACATGGCAGTATATTTAACATGATCAGTTGAGTTAAATGACATGCTGTTACCCGCTAGCGTCACATGTAGATGGCAGCCCGCCCCCTGGCAGGCTCAGTGTGATTGGTCGATGGATCATATTGTCAGGGTGAAGAGTAAAGTTAGGATGGCGTCGTCAGATCATGGTCATCTCGTATTATTCACACCGTGCATTCCAAAGCAACGCATCCACTCAGAGTGGGACATCTTGACATTGAGCAATTTAGTGAGGGAGTCATCAGCCTTGATCGGGCTTCAAAGAAGAGGAACTCTCGAAATCAAATAGACGGAGATAGTGTTTGGATTGTATCTCTTGTATGAGGGGGGGGGGGGTCAAAGGTCAGAGGAAGTGAAGCACAAGAGAGGGACTATTTTAGCTTTGGAATTGACCCCTATTCAAAAACATTTTTGAATGAGGATGGAAGAATGTATTCTCTAAAAAGCAACTGGTTTCAGATTTCTGTGTTCTTTGAAAGGACGATTCAGTGAATGATATCACTATCAACGATTAATATCATTTCAGAGAATTCCTTTTATTCTACAAAAAGATGGAGAGAAAAAGGGGAGAGATTACAACTAAATAGCTATAAAGCTAACTAATGATTGAAGTTACATGAAATCATTTTTGATGATGTTGAAAGTCTCTTTCTCGTATCGGTCCTGATGGTGGCTGACCCTGAAGCAGTGAATGTGTGTGTGTGTGTGTGTGTGTGTGTGTGTGTGTGTGTGTGTGTGTGTGTGTGTGTGTGTGTGTGTGTGTGATTATGTTGTTTCAGAGACACTATCTGGCCATCTAAGTGTCAGTGAGCTGAGGTCTCAGCGTTTTACAGAATTGTACACACACACACACACACACACAACACACACACACACACACACACACACACATACAAACACACATAGACTTGTGGTAGGCCCATTCTCTCTAAGTCTTGCTGGCGCTGGTGGTGTCGATGCTACTGGCTTTGCCTCTGATCCCTGCAGCGCACACTTCTGCGAATGCAGGGAGAGACTTGCCAGACCAGGCACTCTCACACACACGCACATGCGCACACACACACACACATACACCACACACACACCACACACACACACACCACACACACACACTCAAACATCACCAGCCCAGTTCTCTGTGTCCATTTTACTCCTCAGTGATGGTGAGGGATGGAATCTGCCTGCAGTATTCATGGAATACACCCCCCCCCCCACACACACACACACACACACTGACACTCACACACACACATACACACACACACACACTGACACTCACACACAGACACACACACACACACACACATTCTCACACACATATGTGTGTGTGTGTGACATGGTGAGTAGACGTCTCTGAGACTGGGCTGGGAGCGGGAATCCCCTGGTGGAGGCTGGGTGTGGGCAGCTTAATGTCCCAGCCCAGGGAGTCCGGCCTCAGCAGCCGTCAGCGCCGAATGTCAGCTGTCAGACCCATCACTGAGCAACAGACACACACACACGCACACGCACACGCACACGCACACGCACACGCACACGCACACGCACACGCACACACACACTCCAGGGCTTTCAGTCTGGGGCTGCAAGCACGCAGGCATACACACGCACGCACACATACAGTCACACGCACTCACACACACACACACACACACACACACACATGCATACACACACACTAACATGGAAACACCAATACACACACTTATGGATACAAATACTCAAACACACACACACACACACACACACACACACAACACACACACACACACACACACACACACACACACACACACACCCATACACACACTTATACAGACACAGAAACACACACTCACATTCATCCCAGCACAAGCAGTCTCCATTTGCTGCTTGCAGACAGATGTCGCCGCTGCAGACGTCTGCGTCCCTGTTGACTGTGTCCTCGTCTCGCCTCGTCTGAGCTAAATGGTGGCGAAGGCTCTGGCGCGGTGCGTAATTGAGTTATGTAAATGCCTCGCAGGGCCTGGCTGTCAGCTCCCTCTCTGTTTGTTTGCGCTCATCATCAGGCGTACGGCCACATAAACACACCACACACACACACACACACCTCTCACGGCTGGTGTGGAAACGTGAAACTGACCCACCACACACACACACACACACACTTCTCGCGGCTGGTGTGGAAACGTGAAACTGACCCAGTGAAGACTGAACCGTCCCACTTCATCTTAAGAGTCCTCCGTCCCCATATGACTCACTTCATTGACTCACTCTTGCTCTTCTCATAGAAGAATATGCTATTACAGTGTGCTAGCTGTAACCCTAGCCTAACCATACCATGTATATATTATGGTTTAATCCACAGAGTCTAACCCAAAACCTGATGATAGTATGAAACAGGTCGGTAGGCCATATAATGCACATTGTCTTTTTTTAAACGGACAGCAAACTAATATGTGGAATGTCACATGTTTATGTCATGTTAATAACATGTTAATAACATATGGAAGAACCAGTGAGAGTTGTTTGGGAAGAGATGTGGACATTTTAGGGAAAGGATAACAAGGACACAGTGAAGGGTAAGAGAGAGAGATAGATGGAGACAGAGGGAGACAGAGAGAGAGAGAGAGAGAGAGCTAGAGAAAGAAAGATGGAGACAAAGGGGGACAGAGAGAAAGTGATGGAGAGCGAATGGGATGGAGAGAGCTAGAGATGGGGAATGAAAGATGGAGACAGAGAGAGAGAGAGAGAGAGAGAGAGACAGATAGAGAGACGGACAGAGCTAGAGATGGCGAATGAAAGATGGAGACAGAGAGAGAGAGAGAGAGAGAGAGGGAGGGAGAGAGAGAGAGAGAGAGAGACAGATAGAGAGACGGACAGAGCTAGAGATGGGGAATGAAAGATGGAGACAGAGAGAGAGGAGAGAGAGAGAGAGAGAGAGAGAGAGAGAGAGAGACGGACAGAGCTAGAGATGGCGAATGAAAGATGCACTTTCAGAGTCTGTCCCTCATCCACCTGCCATCTGCTCACTGGAGTGAGAGATATAACATTCCAGACAGAGACTGTGCCTGGGACGGATCCGGCTGTGATGCGGTCGACATCCGGCCCAGACCCAGTCACTCTCTGCCCTGTGTTAGCCTCTCCGCCCTGTGTTAGCCCCTCTGCCCTCTATAAGAGTAAGACACAGGGCTGTCATTGGGAAGACAGCATGTCAGAAATGATTTCTTTATCATTGTACATCTGTCCTGATGTTGGTCGGAGATGCTGTGTAGATATAATGAGTCTGACAGGGTCCTGACACAGGTGCCCTCTCTCTGTTGTGTGTGTGTGTGTGTGTGTGTATGTGTGTGTGTCTTTGTGTGTGTGTGTGTGTGTGTGATGTGTGTGTGTCTATGTGTGTGTGTGTTTTTGGAGGCTTCAGTGCCAGTCATGGAACTCATTTTTGCCTTAGTAACACGGTTGTGCAGGGGAAGACATGTCTCCAATATAAAGGCTAGAGTGATACCCAGAGCTGTCCACTGTGGGGGGAGAAGCAGAAGCAGAAGCAGAAGAGTCTTTGAATACTTCAAAGGTCACTTCAAAGAAAAACTCCACCTCTGCAGAAAGTGGTCTTAAGAGGAAATAGCTTTGGGGCTACAGACTGCAGTGCAGTTTGTCCCAGGCCGTCCGGGGACAGACCTGAGGAAGGACCATATCAGGCAGTAAAATACCCACAAAGATGACCAGACAGGAGACATGGTCAAATACCCACACAGACAAAAACAGACAAGACGTGGTCGAGTGTTGTCTCGTCTTGGACAACAAGGGCATTACAGCGTTCTGTGATTGAGGTGGGAAGAGAGAGAGAGAGAAGCAGCGTTTCTTTTTCCTCTCTCCTTCTCTGTGCGTTTTCTAATGGCCGTTCCAGTCATTAGCTTGAGGAGAGTATTCTGGGGGTGTAATCGAATGAGAGCCGTTTGGTAAAGCACTCATCAAGCAACAGCTGCTTCCCCCCAAAATATAACCCTCAGCCTTGGAGTGCCAAAATCCCAGGGCCCTACACACATGTGTGAGTGTGTTTATATGTGTGTGTGTGTATGTGTGTGTGTGTGTGTGTTTATTATGTGTGTGTGCATGCGAGTGAATGTGTGTGTGTGTGTCTGTATGTGTGCGCGTGTGTGTGTGAGAGAAATAGGTAGAGGCACGTGGTGTGTGCAGACCCTCAAACACGCACACACACTTGAGAGAATAGATAACGAGGCAATTTGCTCTGTCTCAGTGTTGTTTAGCTGCCTGATGGCTTCTTTTCAGACACTACTCAGTGTGCAGGGGGTTATTAGAAGCCTCTAATAGATTATCGTATAAAAGTGACCATACTGTCGCCCAGCTTGACAAACTATACACTTCTCTGCTTTTGTTTTGCTCGTAAAGAACTGCATCCTTTTAAGAGAGAACGGGACAGTTATTGCTTTAACTCTGACAGGTTGTTTTGTATTGTACTGCGCTAAAAAGCCATCCCAAACATTAGCGCCTATCTCATCAAAGTTGTTCTCTTTTTTCTCTTTCATTCAGTGGTCCCTAACTTTGATGCATATTACACTACATGTATCAGCGCTCCCTTAACTTTGATGCATATTACACTACCTGCTTTAGTGCTTTCTTAACTTTGATGAATATTACACTACATGTTACGCTTGCCTAGAAAATCCATCTGCTAGAAACCCATCTGTTCAACTCCTGTTGGCTGTCTGTGATGTCAATCACAGGAGTGACAATGCACGTCCTGGTGACTGGACATAATGGCTAAGCGCTGGACTGCAGCTATCACAAGCTGTGCAGCTGTGCCTTTCAAATCACCAGGTTGTGGTTTGTTGATTGCCATGCCTGTCAAAAGACCCCATTATTTCAGATCAGTTGGCTCTTCTGTCACCCGTTACCGTGACACTGTGGCAGTGTTCCTGCTGTCATCTGCTCTTACTGAGGGGTCACCTTTCCCACTCAGCACCTGCTCTGAACCGAAGTTTTAATATGAATTTTCCTCCATTTTGTCCAACTCTCACTCCAAGTCTCTTCTTCTTCTTCTTCTGACAGAACTGTTGTCCAGCCAGCAGAGCCCGCCCCCTCTGCCTGCAGCCTCTCACCAGCACAAGCAGACGCCGTCAATCACTTCGCTCAACCACACGCTGGCCAATCAGACGACAGAGCTTCAGAGCGCCTCAGAATGTGTTCAGCTGCAGGAGAACTGGGTGCTTGGCAGCAATGTGGCCCTGGAGAGCAGGTCAGTGTGTGTGTGTTTGTGTGTGTGTGTGTGTGTGTGTGTGTGTGTGTGTGTGTGTGTGCGTGCGTGCGTGTATGTTTAGGTGAATGTGTGTGTGTGTGTGTTTAGGTGAGTGTGTATGTTTAGGTGAGTGTGTGTGTGTGTGTGTTTAGGTGAGTAAGTGTGTGTGTGTGTGTGTGCGTGCGTGCGTGTATGTTTAGGTGAATGTGCCTGTGTGTGTTTAGGTGAATGTGCCTGTGTGTGTTTAGGTGAGTGTGCGTGTGTGTGTGTTTAGGCGAGTGTGTGTGTTTAGGTGAGTGAGTGAGTGTTTTTGTGTGTGTGTTTATGTATTTTGAAGTTTGTCTGTATCTTTTTCTTGATCTTTTCTCAAATTCCTTTGTCTGTAAGCGCACAAAATAGCTGGTATTAGCCTTTTAGCAGCCCTTGCTCTTCCACCTGTGGTTCTTGGATGTATATACAGTAAACTTGTACACATGTATTTACAGAAACACATATTCACACCTTTACCGACCAGAACCAGTTTCTTTAGAAAGACCCCCCTCCCTCCTACAGTATGTTTCTTATGTGTGTGTGTGTGTGTGTACAGGTCCTTTACACACACGAAACACACTGAAGGGCCTGTTTGTGTGAAACTATCTTTGTCATGTGAGAGAACACTGAAGAACGCAAAGTGAGAAACAAAGGGGAAGTAAAATAACGAAACCCTTAAAACCCCTCTGCTACTCTATAGTAAGCCCCTACAATAAATCTCCTTTCTTCTCCACCATGACGGTTTACCACTGAGCCTCTGCTTGCTACATCTTCAGCCAGCTAATTCAACTGATACTACAGTATAGTGACATTCCTCGCAATATTAATATTTACCATGTCTCCTGTCTGCAACACTGTCTGTCAATCAGGTTTTTACAGTGATTTGAAAATGGGGATTGTCTCTCCCCAATAAAACGTGCACATCATATTGCGGGCCTCAGGATTGAAAGAGGTCAGCACTGATCGTTCACACGGTTTAACAGGGGAGCCCAAATCAGCATGGACATGATGCACGCCATTCAGTTACAGCTTCAGAGAATGTGGACCCAATCTGGATGCTGTAAAACCTTCTGAATCCTCCTGTCTCTGGCTTTGCCCCGCCATCTTATAGTCACAACCATTCAAGGCGCCACAAAGACAAGGGTATTTGTTGCGGCAGAAATAGAGAATATCTGCACAAAGACAAAAATACGTGAAATTAATCCATTTCTTTCTGCTGTGACTCGGTACTGTTCATTTTGTGGGCGGCTAAAAAGCTTTTATAATGCTGTGAAATGGTGATGAGTCCAAACGCATTACTGATATTGGGTGTGTTTACAGACAGCACTCACAGCAGGGGAGCTTGTCTCTTCACTATCTCTCCGATATGCTCGTGTCCACCACAACAATACTAATTAGGAAAAAAGACAACAGCCGTCAAATAAAACATGGCAGCAAAGTCACTCTCTGAGCTGATTTAGAGTGTGTTGTACTTCAGTGGTGTTGACAACTGCAATCTTTTCTGTTTTCTGATAACTGTGTTTTTGCCTTTTCATTCCTACAAGTGAATAGATATCTATCTAATAGCTAATAACAACCAGCATGGGCCAGAGCTAAAGAAAACATTGGATAAAGAGAACTAGCTATGGCAACAACAACAACCAACAACAACACAACACACAACAACAACAATATTAAGACCCATTTTACAATGGTGACATTTTTCACTATTTCTGTATTTTGATATGAGCCACACAGCCATAAGTGTTTCTTCTGAGCATGATGCTGTTGGGAAGGAATCATATAGAGCCATACGCAGTGCAGAGAGTGCTGTTGGCCTCTCTGTGTGAATAGAGCCGTGCTGAGGCCTAGGAGAGAGGAATCCACTTCAGATGGTATTGTGTGACAGTCAGCCTGAGCCTCTGTGAATGTGAGAGAGTGAGTGCATCTCAGTGGCAACTTGACTTGAGTGCTGAGGTGAGTGTTGGTGCGATTAAGGCTTCTCTGTTGTCTGCACCTTTGTGAGGTCCTGGACGTAGCCGAGTCATTTGACTTGCTTACACAACAGCATACCTCTATAGTATTCAAAGCAACATACAGAGGCAGAATTATTCAGTTCAATTCAATTCAAATGTATTTATAAAGGGCCAAAACGATGAAATTGTCTCAAGGCACTTTACGACCACTCTGGAGTAAGCACAAAGGAAAAACTCCCTCTTAACAGGAAGAAACTTTGGCAGAACCTCGTCTCATATGGGCAGGAGGTAGCATGTATCAGGATAGTATCAGGATAGCATGCTACCATCAATGTAGCAAATGTACCCGAAACATAGAAACATAAGATGGTATATACATGACACATACAAAATGAATAGTGGATAAGATGAGGAGAGAGATATTGCAGAACAGCTTAGTGGGTTGCTTAGTGCAGCTTAGTGTTTATTGGTGCATGTGACAATAAACACTTTGACTTTGACTTTGACTTTGTATACAGTGTGCTCGTAAAGTTACTACTATTACAAAGGTAAGTAGAGCAATGAAACAGAAAACTATTTTGATGGGGAGCAATTATTGACACTACAGGTAATTAGGCTAGCACAGAATATGTAGATGTATCATGAGCAGGGTAGAATGAATGCATGACAGTGTGGTGGGGTGAGTAGGTGTAGGCAGAGGGTTTCTGCAAGTAGTTTAGGTGGAGAGACTACAGCAGCCTCCCACAGACAGCTTAGTCTAGGAGAGGAAGAAAAGAGACAAAGTGAGTGGGCAGAGCTTGGCTGCCCAATATGTACAGTAATATACGTACTGTACTTATGGTTATGGTGATGAAGAACAATGTTTTCACAGCCATCGGCATTAGCGTTCAAAGGTCCCATCTCTATAAAGGAACTCTGGATCTCATAGATTTCCTAGGAACCATTGGGTTCCTGGTTGCCTGGCTGGCCAAGGCCCTTCATCCTATATTACTCAGTTTAGCTGGATGCCTAGATCTGCGAAGACTGATGGTTGTTCCAAATCTCTTCCATTTGAGAATGATGGAGGCTACTGTGCTCTTGGGCACTTTTTCGATGCTGCAGAAATGTTCGTGTTTCCTTCCCCAGATCTGTCTTGACACAATCCTGTCTCGCAGCTCTACAGACAGTTTTTTCGACCTCATGGCTTGGTTTTCACTCTGTCCAAACTGTCCAATCCAATCAAGTTGTAGCAGCATCTGAGGGACCATTGATAGAAATAGGATGGACCACATTGCAATTGCAAATGTCACAACATAGGGCCTGAATTCTTATGTAAATGGGATATTTCAGTCTTTTATTTTTAATAAATTAACAAAACACTCCATACATTTTTTTTTGCCTTGTCATTGTGGAGGATTGTGTATAGATTGATGAGAAAAGAAATGAATTGAATTCATGTTAAGATGAATCTGAAATATAATACATTTGTGGTATAGGCTCTGAAACCTTTTCAGATGCATTGTAGATGTGCAATATTGATTTACACTTCACCAGGCAAAAGTGTATCATTTGTAAAAAGAAAATATTACTAGATAAATCTTTTGAAGCAGTTTGAAGATTGCCATTGATCATGGGGAGTTAAATTGCTTGTGAGGATAGCATTTAACCATGTGTATATTTATGCTATAAGATTACTCCTCGCTCGCTGCACACATAATGCACTAAAAACACATAAGCACATGAGTACAAAGAGACATTCCAGGACACAAGCTCAGCTGTGAGAATGGCAGACGGCAGCTGGAGTCCCAAATGACAAAAGTGAAATTGTACAGTGTGTTCCTCCCTGCTTCCCGTAGAGCTGTGGATGGGGACACTGTCCTGCGTGGCTCAGGCATCAGGCGGGGAAGTGGGGCTGTTGTCTCTGGGGAGCCCTGGAGTGTTAAAGAGCGTTCTCTCGGAGATTAGGGGCGTCATCCTTTGTGTGTGCTGAGGCTCATAAGACGAGTGTGTGTGTGTGTGTGTGTGTGTGTGTGTGTGTGTGTGTGTTCGGCAGCTGAGCCTGAGAAGGATTCTGTCCAGATCTGTTCCTGAAGTTGTGCAGATCCATTTGAGGATCAGATACAGATACACTGGACATTTAATGAGGAGACGCGACACACACATACATACACACACACAGATACAGATACACTGGACATTTAGTGAGGAGACGTGACACACACACACAGACACACACACACACAGACACACACACACACACACACCACACACACACCACACACACACACACACACACACACACAGATACACTGGACATTTAGTGAGGAGACGCGAGACACACACACACACACACACACACACACACACACACACACACACACAGATACAGATACACTGGACATTTAGTGAGGAGACGCAAAACGCATCCTAGGATGGGCGCATCTGCATACTTATGCATTTGTGTACACATACAGTTACACACAAACACACACACACACACATACAGTCACACACATGCACAAACACACACATACATATGCAAACCTGCACATGCACTACACACACACACACACACACACACACACACACGATGCAAACACACACACGATGCAAACACACACATGCACCTACACACACACACACACACACGATGCAAACACGCACACACATCCTTTTGTCACACCAAGACGGAACAGACTGATAAGCAACAACAATCCATTCCATTCCATCTCTAATCACTCTAATTTGTCAGCTGTGTGTGTGTGTGTGTGAAGTGTGTGTGTGAAGTGTGTGCATACAGCTCACTTTGTTTGAGCTCTTCAGGGAACAAGGAACCCTGGGAGTGCTGGATAGCCCCTGCTGTGTTGTACCATGCCCGTGGAGATTTTTCTGAGAAAAGGAGAAAAAAAAAAAAGTGTCTCTTGTGTGTTGGCATGTAGATCGTCTGCCTTTTTCAGACACAGCCTTAATTTTACATTAGAGTCAGCCTCTAGTGCCGCTTGGCTCTCTCACACACGCGCATGCCCCGCCGGCTGAAAACTTTCCTCTCTCCGGCCTGTCGCTAAGAGTTTGATCTCTACACATCAAGAGTAAGGGACCGTCTGAAAACGGCAGCTCCCCCCCCCCCTGGCCCCGGGGGAGCGTCTTAAAATACCAACCAGTCAGAGCCGGGCTGGGCAGGCACCTGCTGCTCGGAACCCCTGCTGAGTAGACAGCTGTTTCGGATGCAGACAGAGTGGGAGAGAGAGAGAGAGATGGAGAGTGGGAGAGAGAGAGAGATGGAGAGCAGGAGAGAGAGAGATGGAGAGTGGGAGGGAGAGGGAGGAGGAGGAGAGAAATAGATGAAAAGTAGGAGAGAGAGAGAGAGATGAAGAGAGAGAGAGGGAGAGATGAATTGGAGAGGGGGAGGAAGTCAAGGGAGAGGGATAGTGAGAAGGAGAGTGTGTGTGGGAAAGAGAGAGAGAGGGTATCTCAGGCCCAGCCGCAGGCCCAGCCAGTGTGAGAAACACACTGATGGCCTGGATTGGGGAGTCTCTAGTTACATGTATTGGAGTTACATAATCAAATTAAGATGACAAAATACATGCAACTGTAATACTGAGGGGAAAAAAAAGGAATTACGTAACAGTTACTAATGAAGATTTTGGTGTTTTACAAAGGGGTTACATTCGAATAGATTACTTTCCTTAAAAAGCTTTAAAGCTTATGTGTAAAATATAACATTAATTCAGTTGCTTTGCATCTTTTCACTGTCAGGCTCTATTCAGAGGCTCCATTCTACTGGCAGTACGCACTCAAATATGGAGCATTGTTTTTGATGGGTTCTCCTGTTTGAATTTGCACTGCCTCTGCCAATCAAGTTCCTTTAGTAATAAGTTACATTATTTTGATGAAGTAATTCAAATAGTTACATAAGTTCTTTTTAACAGGATAACTAGTAATCTGTAAGCTACTACATTTCAAAAGTAGCCGTCCCAACCCTGCTGATGGTGTGTATGACTAAAGGAGGCCACGGCTGGAAAGTGGACATAGATGCAGTTTTATGGGGTTTTATTTATTAATTATTATTTATTTAATTATTATTTATTTATCTATTTATCTATTTTTTGACATTTTGACATTTACATTTAGTCATTTTGCAGACGCTTTTATCCAAAGTGACTTACAAGGGAGAGAACAATCAAGAAAAAATAGAGACCTAGTGTAACAATAAATACTATTTTACATAAGAAATAGAAAAAGGTGCAGGAATGTAACTACTGTAAGTGCAAGTTAAGTATTAGTAGAAGTGCAAGTTAGTAAGGGATTTTATTATTATTATCTTATTATTATTATATTATATTTTGCAGGATAGTTTGATTTTCTTATTTACCCCCATTTGAATTCATTCATTTATTCATTCGTTTCTAGCTGGTTGCTGTTGAAGTACTGTTGCTGTTGCTGTTGCGGTTGTAGTGGAATTATTTGTCAAATGGAGTGGAAATACTGTGTGTGTGTGCATGTGTGTGTGTGTGTCTGTGTGTGTGGGTGTGCGTGTGTGTGTGTGTGCATGTGTTTTTCATGCCGTACCAGACTGACCCTTTCTCATGGAGGAGATTTACATTCCACACACAGATTAACACTGCCCTTTTTCACGGCTGTGTCCACAACATCTCCACGGCCTAAAGCAGCGTTCCATTCAGCCTGGCCTGCACACACATTTAAGGTAGCTCTTGCTTGTCACTTCACACAAAGCCAGACCTCCCCCCTCCTCCTTCCCTCCTCCCCTACCCCTCCCTGTTCCCCCCTCTATTCTATTCTGCCTTTTCTTAAAAGTAGCGCGTCTTTTCTCTGAGCACTCCCTGACGCCTGGCCTCCATTTTCCCCATCTCCGCTAAGCGACTGTTGCGAATGTCAAACGAACGACAATGGATGTGACACTTTCGGGAAGGGAGGGGAACAGAGCCGAGGACACAACACTTCCAGTCTGCCAAAGACTCCGCGAGGACGGAACTCTTTTCAGGGTCGCCTCTCCCCTCTCTCGGCGAACGCTCTAAAACATTTGAAAAGCGCCGCCGCGGATTACGTTAGCTTAGTCGTTCCCCGGCCCATGTCACACTCCTTCTAATCAATTATGGGCTGTTTGGCCTCAAAATGGCAGCCTGTCGCCCATATTTGTTAATCTAGAGCAAATGGTCTTCTACACGAGTCAGTCCAGGAGCGTTGCGGCATGACTAATCTACGGCAGTGGGTGTCTGCGCTACAGTAGTCCCAGACAACGGCAGACTTGATTAAAAGTAACCCGCCGAAACCTACCTGAATGAGGGGCTGGCTCGTCTGCGCTCCTCAGGCTCAAAGTGTCCTGTCTGAGAAAGCACGCCGAGCCTCGTGAGATGATTTCACGGCAAATTAGTAAATTCACGTTAATGTGATGGCATGGGCGATTTTACGTCTCACACTAAATTAGTCACAACTAGGACAAGCAGACACTTTTTTTTTATTTGTATTTAAAAAATTATAACGATAGCATGTGCAGTTGCTACTTCCCCTCCAAACAAAAGAGAACAAAATAGAGCAAGAAAACATCAATCCACCTGGGGAATGTAGAATGCCCCTCTTGTGATGTATCCTTTTCTTTTTCTGTGAAAGCGGTGGATTTAGTCTTGATTTGCATTCTAAATTTGGCAACGGTTCGTCTGATAACACGAGTGGGACTGAAAGTGCCCATTATTCCCTTTCCCAGCGGCTTGACAATCACAATTGTGGACTTCAAATAATAATCCCATTACAATTAAAGCAGATGAAACATCCATTGCCCACATTTCACAGAGGATTACTCCAGATCCGCCCGAGTCACACTGAACTTGTCTTTCCTTTTTGAAACCTGCTGAAGGACAGGGTTGATATCTCAGAAAGTTTCTATGTTCACTAAAGATGTGTCCTTGTGTGCACTCTCTGTGTTAACTTTAAATTTAATATGCGAATTACTACCTGAAATTTGAATTTATAATATGAAGCATATTGGTCTGAATTATTTACATGTATCTCATGTATCTACCCCAATGTATAGGTAAGTGGACGAAATAAGAATCATACTGAACATTAATAATAAATTGTAATAATTAATGAATGAATTAATGAATGAAATTAATTAAATTTCCGGTCTACCAAATGCCACACGTTCACTAACATCACAAAGAGATGTCATGCAGTGACTCACACGTGGGCATAGAGAGGCTGGACTGTGAATAGAAAGAAGGCCTGTCAATACCACAAAGGCAACAAGCAGATCATCCACTGAGCTCTCCGTGCTCAAGCCTCCGCAGTGTTATCACTAGTGGGCTAATCACTGAGAGCTCGGGTCCTTGTCAAGCCCCGGGATGAAATGTCACGGGGAGCGTAATTGGATGGATATTCCACATGTACCCTACGGTCACTACACCCTCACTCTGAACCCTTCCCAGCATCCTCTCCTTCAGCGCCCTGCTCACAGTACTTTATCGGAACATGCGCCGTTTCATTCACAACCTGACCTCTGCCTTTCACCTCCTACAGTGTGTAATTAATCTATTAAAATTGCACTCGTCGAGGCTCCACAATGAATGAATCCACAATTAAGTTGTGCAGGCAGTGACAGAGACGTGATAATAAAGCTGTGAACAGCGGTGACAGGAGCGACAGAAGTCGGTCTGGATGGTAGCTGATGTCTGAAACAGAAACAACCAGGATACAGCCCAGATCTGACGCAGGTCCGTCCCAGAAGCGGGAGCTCAAGCTGGGATCTGTGTTGTGTTAGATGGCACAGTACACTGCCAGCTGTATTTGAGTTTCATATTAGATGCTAATGATGTTGCATTTACACAAAACTCACGTGGAGGGTCATTGAACATGAGAGTTCTAAATAGACAGTTGCCATAGATATTAAATTATAAAATACTAAATTATTGATTGGGTGTGTCAAACCACAATACAAAACTAATCTTGGAATAAATCACACACCGAATCTGGGAAGGTGCATCAACGCAATCAAGTTGTGATTAAAATGTGTGACATATCAACTTGTGATTAAACAGTGTGACATACCAAGATGGGTTTTCAGTCTAAAGGGCCCTTGGGCTCAAAAAAAGATGAAATGCGCTGCTGTCATCTTCAATACTGTTGTTATGTTATGTTGACTACTTTTAATTTTCTCACTTGTGACATCACTTCCTTCACAGACACTTCCTGTTTAAGACGGGCACTGGCACCAACTCTCTGTTTGCGGCAGCATCCCCTGGATACACCATGGCAACAGGGTCGGTATACTCGCACCCGGCCCGTCCGTTGCCGAGGAACACCCTCTCCAGGGGGGCGTTCAAGTTCAAGAAGTCGCCCAAGTACTGCACCTGGAAATGTACTGCCCTCAGTGCAGTAGGAGTGGCCATCCTGCTGACAGTCATCCTCTGCTACTGCATAGGTGTGTACATATGTCTCTCTCTCTCTCTGTCTCTCTCTGTGTGAGTGTGTGTGTACCTATGTCTCTCTCTCTCTCTCTTTCTCTGTCTCTCTCTCTCTCTCTGTCTATGTGTGTGTGTGTGTGTGTGTGTGTGTACATATGTCTCTCTCTCTCTCCCTGTCTCTGTCTCTGTGTGTGTGTGTGTGTGTGGGGGGGGGGGGGAGAGAGGTTGTAGCTCAGATGGACTTTTTCTCTGCTCCCCTCTTTTATCTATTGCCAGAACAACTCACAGGTGCATGGCTTTTAATAGCCATTCTCTCTTTCTCTCTCTCTCTCTCTCTCTCTCTCTCTCTCTCTCTCTCTCTCTCTCTCTATATA
>NC_045157.1:8847795-8860295 GCF_900700415.2 Clupea harengus
CTCATCAGCCTCTTTTATCTCTTTTATCTCTCTCTCTCTCTCTATCAAACTCCTTCCATTTCAAACCTCTGTGTCCTCCTAATTTGTCCTTTTTTCCACAGCCGTCTTTTTAGTCCATGCCCACAGTCTCCTCACTACCTTCTCCCGTTCTGTGTAGTCATTTGGCAGACAGTTTTCAAAGTCACTTACAAGTGAGGCATAATGCATGCAACTAGCCAATCAAGAAAGAAAACCATTAAAAGCAAATATTTCAGACTGGGAATATTTGGGAAATGTTTCGGTTTCAGTCCTGCAGGGCATACATAAATGTCAGAAAAGAAAGAGTAAAGAGAATAAAAAAAAAAAATCTGTATTGCTGTAATGCATAAATCTCTCTCTCTCTCTCTCTCTCTCCCTACCTCACCCCCCTCTGCAGGTCGGACAGGTGTGCCTCCTCAGCAGGAGAACGTGACCTTGGACACGGGTCAGGTGGGGTTGGGGCAGAGGGCCGGACAGGCCGTCCCCCCTGGAGTCTTCTGGCGCTCGCGATTGGTCATGGAGGAGCCCAACTTCCTCAAATTCAACATCTCCATCCAAAAGAACGCCCTGATCGGGGTCTATGGGAGGAAGGGCCTGCCTCCAACACACACACAGGTGAGCTGGCATCTACACAACACTAAAGCTGCCCAGAAATGAAATACATACTTCATAATGCAGACGCAAATAGCAAACCCCACAAACTACTATGCAAAATGAGTTTTTAGTGCTTGTGTTTGCATGTCAGCAATAGCCACTACCCTGTCAAACGAAGTAAATCTTTTAGATAACAGTGTTCTGTGAGTCTGTTTACCTGAACTGAATGCAGGCACCATTGGTATTTAGCACAGCCCAAGACAGAGAGAGAGAGCGAGAGAGAGAGAGAGAGAGAGAGAGAGAGAAGGAGAGAGAGACGGTGAGTGAAGAAGAAAGGGACTGAAGAAGAACAAGAGAAGACAGAGAGAGAAAAAGAGTGGCAGAGAGTGCCAGTGAGTGTGTAAATGTGGTGTGTGTGTTGTGTGTGTGTGTGTGTGTGTCTCTCTCTCTGTGTGTGAAAATAGTCAGGATTGAAATGTTATATTAGGTACTTATATTAGATACAAACTATGAAATACTAAAAAAAATGTAAAAAATTATAAAATGTCAAATTTGATTAAAATTTTCATTAAATAAAACACCTTTTTAATCATTTAAAGTTAAATCATTAAATAATCCTCATGTAACCTTTAACACCTGAAGAGCTCCTTGATGGCATGAAAAGGGAGGTGTGTGTGTGTGTGTTGTGTTCCTATAAAGTGTCTGGTCACTGCTGAGATTAGCGGAGCAGCAGATAGCCTTGCAGCACTCACAGCCACTCTACAAATCACATGGTTTCATGCTCAGCCTTCAAAGGCTCCGCAGAGTGGCTGCAGCACACACATACACACACACACACACACGCGCGCGCTTGCTCGCTCGCTCGCTCAGGCACCCTCTGGGCTTCTGGGCTGAAGCTTCTTTCTTTCTTTCATTTTTTTTGCTGGGACTGTTGGAGCCCCGGTGTGTGTGTGTGTGTGTGTGCGTGTGCGTGTGTGTGTGTGTGTGTGTGTGTGTGTGTGTTGGAGCCAGAGTGGTGATGTTTCGGGTGGTGTGTGAGTTTTAGCAGACGTCTTATGTGTCTGGTGTGAGTGCACGGCGAGTGAAATGTCGGGTCTTCAGGAAGTCTAGTTCTGTGATGTTTTTCTCCTGGTGGGCCTGTGAGTTATCCTCTCAGTTTCAAACCTTCACCGCGACACTGGTGGCCGAGCTTTCTCCGACCCAAATAGAATTGATTGGAAGAGAATCGGTCCAGTCCTGCCCTGACGCGTCCTCTTCAGAGTGAACTGCTGACATGTGGTGTCTCATTGATGAGAGACAGTAGCCGAGGTGTTTTAGAGTGACCAGCGGTTTCGAAAGGCTTTACACTGGAGTGGTGTCTGTTTTAAGTCTAGTTGTATTTTCAGCTCAATTCCGTGCTGGCCTTAATGTTGGCTGACTCTGGTGCTGACTGAAGGCTTCAAGGGAAATGATCCGTTCTGCAGTTCAAACTGCAGATAAGACTCTGAAGCAGTGTTTAAATGTCAGCAGTTCAGGCTTATTGATTGCTTTTAAAAAGGACAGATTTAATTGTTTGCTTTAAGATCAACAACAACAACAACAACAACAACAACAACAAGAGCCCAGCTTCCTAAGTACACATTATTGAGCTTAGATCTGCAGTTCCGTGTTGTTCTACCCGTTACAAGGGAGAGAAAGGAGAAACCTGGACAGAAGAAGACTGATTTAAGAGAGGCGAACAGTCTGCATCCCAGAGCCAGTGGCAGCACTGAAGCTCACCTTGAGCAGGTGTGTTGTGCAGGCCCAGATGGGCTGTGAGGAAAGATGGTTCTGATGGTTCAGATGGGCTGTGAGGAAGAGGGTTCTGATGGTTCAGATGGGCTGATGGTTCTGATGGGCTGTGAGGAAAGAGGGTTCTGATGGTTCAGATGGGCTGTGAGGAAAGAGGGTTCTGATGGTTCAGATGGGCTCTGAAGCAGTGTTTAAATGTCAGCAGTTCAGGCTAATTGATTGCTTTTAAAAAGGACAGATTTTATTGTTTGTAACATTAACAACAACAACAACAACAACAAGAGCTTAGCTTCCTAAGTACACATTATTGAGCTTAGATCTGCAGTTCCGTGTTGTTCTACCCGTTACAAGGGAGAGAAAGGAGGAACCTGGACAGAAGGAGACTGATTTAAGAGAGAAAGGAGAAACCTGGACAGAAGGAGACTGATTTAAGAGAGGCGAACAATCTGCATCCCAGAGCCAGTGGCAGCACTGAAGCTCACCTTGAGCAGGTGTGTTGTGCAGGCCCAGATGGGCTGTGAGGAAAGATGGTTCTGATGGTTCAGATGGGCTGTGAGGAAAGAGGGTTCTGATGGTTCAGATGGGCTGATGGTTCAGATGGGCTGTGAGGAAAGAGGGTTCTGATGGTTCAGATGGGCTGTGAGGAAAGAGGGTTCTGATGGTTCAGATGGGCTGATGGTTCTGATGGGCTGTGAGGAAAGAGGGTTCTGATGGTTCAGATGGGCTGATGGTTCAGATGGGCTGTGAGGAAAGAGGGTTCTGATGGTTCAGATGGGCTGTGAGGAAAGAGGGTTCTGATGGTTCAGATGGGCTGATGGTTCTGATGGGCTGTGAGGAAAGAGGGTTCTGATGGTTCAGATGGGCTGATGGTTCTGATGGGCTGTGAGGAAAGAGGGTTCTGATGGTTCAGATGGGCTGATGGTTCTGATGGGCTGATAGCACTGATTTATCACTCTTTTATTTCCTGTTTTTCTTCTCCCCTCCCCTCTCCTCTCCCCTCTTCCCTCACGCTCTCTCCTCTCTCCTTCCTCCCCATCTCCTCTATTCCTCTCCTCTCCTCTCCCGATATCCTCTTCTTCTCCCCTCTCCTCTCCCCATCTCCTTTTCTTCTCTCCTCTCCTCTCCTTTCCCCATCTCCTCTTCTTCTCCCCCCTCTCCTCTCCTCCCCTTCTCCCCCCCTCTCCTCCCCCTCTCCTCTACTCTCCTTTCCCCATCTCCTCTTCTTCTCTCCTCCCCCTTCTCTCCCTCTCCTCCCCTCTCCTCCTCTCCTTTCCCCATCTCCTCTTCTTCTCCCCTCTCCTCTCCTCCCCCTTCTCCTCCCCTCTCCTCCCCCTCTCCTCTCCTCTCCTCTCCTCTCCTTTCCCCATCTCCTCTCTTCTCCTCCCCCTTCTCCTCCCCTCTCCTCCCCTCTCCTCTCCTCTCCTTTCCCCATCTCCTCTTCTTCTCTCCTCCCCCTTGTCCTCCCCTCTCCTCCCCTCTCCTCTCCTCTCCTGTTCTCTCTCACCCCATGAAAAAAACAAACAAACTGCCGTCACTCCAGATGAGTATGTGCTCTGACTGCTATGCCATCGTGCCAAACTCTTTGGCATTGTGGTCAGAGTGCAGAATTGGAAATCATTATTATCATTATCATTATAAATGGCTACACATTAAAATGCCTTGTCTATGTAGATTACTGAAAAAGAAAAATAACTGTACTACACATTCGCACAATGGGTAACACACAACAAGTTAGAGACACATCATATTTTTGTCTATTCTGAGCACTGGACGGAACATATATTTTAAATTGGATTATGAAGAAATGCTCGTACACAGCTGGACAAGGAAAACAATTAATTGTTCAATGCTTTGTGTCTATCCTTTTGTTTGTTTGTTTTTGTTTTTGTTTATGTGTGTGATTGTTCACATATCTTTGTGTGTGGTGTGTGTTTGTGTGTTAATTTGTGTGTGTGTGTGTGTGTTAATTTGTGTGTGTGTGTGTGTGTGTGTGTGTGTGGTATGTGTGTGTGTGTGTGTGTGTGTGTGTGTGTGTGTGTGTGTGTGTGTGTGTGTGTGTGTCAGTATGACTTTGTGGAGTTGCTGGACGGCAGCAGACTGATAGTCCCAGAGGAGCGCCCCCAGACCGTGCCTGAGCTCAGGGACGCTGTGGAGCGGCCGGTGGCAATGCACGAGGCCGGCTTCTTCCACTACCTGGACTCAGGTGTGTGGCACCTGGCCTTCTACAACGATGGACGCACCTCAGAACAGGTGTCCTACAGGACTAACGTACTGGGTGAGACGCTCAAAGAGAACATTTCAATTAGTAATCTCTCTTTTGTTCTATCTTTCCCTCTCTATTTCTCTCTGTCTCTTTCTCTTTCTCTCTTCTCTCTCTCTCTCTGTGAGTGTGTATGTCTGTGTGTGTGTGTGTGTGGGTGAGTGAGTGTGTGTGTGAGTGTGTGGTTGTATGTGGTGGCTGTTTTATGTTTGTATTTTAAGCAATGTTTTCTGGATTTGCAGCAGACTCTAATTGTGTCCCAGTGTTTCCCCATTCACCTCAGCCACTGGCCTTCCATAGTCATCTGTAGGTCTTACACACTTCTCATCACATTAGCCATTTACATATACAAACAACATGGGAATCCCAACAACATGTAAAGTTATTGACGCTCAGGGCCATACACACACACACACACACACACACACACACACACACACACACTCACACAGTGGCCCACATTCACACACACTCACACACAAACACACATATTGGTCTATTGATTTTCGAGGCCAGAAGGGTTACATTTGTGCTAGCTGAAAGAAGGGCACACACAACCTTGTGAAAGCAATAGTCCTGCAGTTTACGCGCAACCTAATGAGCTGTGTCCAGTGAGGATGCCTTTGCCACGCTCACACGCTCACACACTCACAGACTCGTCTTGTGGGGGAGCCACAGGGAATCAGTGCCTTAGCAAGACTGGTTTCATTTACATTTAGATTCACATTTATTCCTTTAGCAAACACTTTCTTCCAACGCAGATATACATTTTCATCAGCATATGCTACTTAAAGCATGCACACTGTGTACTCTCCCAAAGCAATTACATGTTAGGATTTTATAGCAACTCAAAGGTCTGCAATGCCAGAAGAAGGATAGCGTTATTTTCTGCAATAGTGGAAATCTGTCTTAGGCTTTACAGGTTGGTTTAAAGTGGCAATACATTACAATAAAATATCGGCACAATGAAACAAAATTAAATGCAATAACTAACATTGAGACAGTAAACAGTGTGTTGGCCATGCTGAGCTTGCAGCAAACTCTCTGTCAACGCAAACCACCAAAATGTCCCATAGATCATCACCCCTTTGTGTGTCTCCCATCTCTGTCTCCCATTCCAGTGCCTTTCCAGCTCTCTCCCTTTCTTCCTCTCAAAGGTCTCTCACCTTCTCTCTCTTTCTCTCTCTCTCTCTCTGTCTCTCTTTCTGTCTATCTTTCCAGACGCGGTGATGGAGTGTCCGTTTAACTGTAATGGCAATGGGGAGTGTCTCTCTGGCACATGTCAGTGTTTCCCAGGATTCCTTGGGCCCTACTGTTCAAGAGGTATGATTCTGAGGCTCATTCTGAAGCGCCACATGAACCTGACCATATTCTTCTCCTCTTTTCTTTCTCCTCTTCTGTGTCTGTGAGCTGTGTGTGTGTGTGTGTGTGTATGTGTGTTTGTGCGCGTGCGCGCGTGCAGGCACCTGTGTGTTATGTGTGTGTGTGTGTATTATGTGTGTGTGTGTGTGTGTGTGTGTGTGTGTTGCTCTCTGGCCTCTCTGCTCTCTCATATGAGCCTGCCGGAGCGGAAACAACATAATAAAGTCAGCTCAAATATTTAAGCTTCATATAGGATTCAGCAGCTGTGGCGTCACTGATGGACCTCTCTCTCGCCTGGCTGCCGTGTCAGGGCTTACAGAGCAAACACTTCATTCATCATTCATAAGAGTGACATAACCACTCATGAGCCCCGCCATCAGAGATACAGGCCCTGATCTATCTCTCTGTCTCCCTATCTATCTCTCCATCTTTCTCTCTATCTATCTGTCTGTCTCTCTATCTACCTCTCTATCTCTCTATCTATCTATCTATCTATCTATCTATCTATCTATCTATCAATCTGTCTGTCTCTCTATCTATCTATCCATCTATCCATCTTTCTCTCTATCTCTCTATCTCTCTATCTGTCTATCTCTCTATCTATCTCTCTATTTATCCATCTATCTATCTATCCATATTTCTCTCTATCTTTACATCTATCTCTCTATCTGTCTATCTATATATTCCTCTCTTATCTATCCATCTATCTATCTATATGTCCGTCTGTCCATCTATCTATCTATCTATCCATTTATCCATCGTCTACACTCTCTGAGAAACTTATGGCATTTAAGATGGATCATTTTTGACAGTGAGAGTTATACTGTTGCTTTATCACTATATCATATGTTTACTTTTCTTTCTTTCTTTCTCTCTTTCTGTCCCCTACAGCGGCGTGTCCTGTTCTGTGCAGTGGCAATGGGCAGTACACAAGGGGGCGCTGTGAGTGTCACAGCGGGTGGAAGGGCACAGAGTGTGACATTCCCGGCAGCCAGTGTGTTGACCTGCTGTGTGGGGGTCACGGTGTGTGTGTGCGTGGCTCCTGTGTGTGCAACACCGGCTACAAAGGCGAGGGCTGCGATCAAGGTGAGTGGACAGATGCCGCCACTTCTAGTGCCGCTGTCGCCATGGTAACGCCGCGTGACGACAAAAAAGACTCAGAAGCTTGACGAGCAGTGACAATGTTCTAGCACAAATCAATTTATTTTTATTTATATAGAGCTGTAAACAATGACCATTGTCTCCAGGCTTCGGAGAATGTGTACTGTCTAAATTCCCAAGAGTAAGCCTATGGTGATAGATGAAATGCAAATAAATACATTTCTGAACTTTTCAAGGGAGAAAACGTGTTTAGAAGCTGGGTCAGCTATCTTAGTTGTCCCCTCCCTCAGCAAGAATAGAGTTTTTCTCTGGTCACCCCATCAGAACCAACCAATCAGAACACCACACCACAACCTCACATTTTTTCCAGCAGACTTACGGACTTCATAGCACTGTTTAGAGATAATAATAATAATTATAATAATAATAATAATAATAAACCTTATTTGTATAGCAAATACTTTTGGGTGAGATTTATAGTCAAGGACCCTCAAGGTTGTTTAATGAAGGTGGTCCATGAAAAAACACAAATGCTCTCATATTCCTGCAGAGAACAGTGAGTCCAATCCCAAGTAGTGGCTAACTACACATCACCTATCCACACACTACACACACACACTACACGTCACCTATCCACACATCACCTATCCACACACTACACATCACCTATCCACACACTACACATCACCTATCCACACACTACACACACACACTACACATCACCTATCCACACACGCACACACACACACTACACATCACCTATCCACACACCACACACACACACACACACACACACTACACACTACACATCATCTATCCACACACTACACACACACATCACCTATCCACACACACACATCACCTATCCACACACTACACATCACCTATCCACACACTACACAAACACTACACACACACTACACATCACCTATCCACACACACACATCACCTATCCACACACTACACACACACTACACCCACACTACACATCACCTATCCACACACTACACATCACCTATCCACACACTACACACACACTACACACACATCACCTATCCACACACTACACACACACTACACATCACCACTACACACACACACACACACACACACACACACACTACACATCACCTATCTCCACTACACTACACACACACTACACACACTACACATCACCTATCCACACACACACTACACACACACTACACACACTACACATCACCTATCCACACACACACTACACACACACTACACGTCACCTATCCACACATCACCTATCCACACACACACTACACACACACTACACATCACCTATCCACACACTACACACACACTACACATCACCTATCCACACACTACACATCACCTATCCACACACTACACACACACACACACACTACACATCACCTATCCACACACACACACACACTACACATCACCTATCCACACATCACCTATCCACACACACACTACACACACACACTACACACACACTACACATCACCTATCCACACACACACACACACTACACATCACCTATCCACACACTACACACACACTACACATCACCTATCCACACACTACACATCACCTATCCACACACTACACACACACACACACACTACACATCACCTATCCACACACACACACACACACTACACATCACCTATCCACACACTACACACACACTACACATCACCTATCCACACACTACACATCACCTATCCACACACACACACACACTACACATCACCTATCCACACACACACTACACATCACCTATCCACACACACACTACACATCACCTATCCACACACTACACACACACACACACACACACTACACATCACCTATCCACACACACACTACACATCACCTATCCACACACACACTACACATCACCTATCCACACACCACACACACACACACACACACACTACACATCACCTATCCACACTACACATCACCTATCCACACACACACTACACATCACCTATCCACACACACACACACACTACACATCACCTATCCACACACACACTACACATCACCTATCCACACACACACTACACACCACCTATCCACACACACACACACACTACACATCACCTATCCACACACACACACACACTACACATCACCTATCCACACACTACACACACTACACATCACCTATCTACACAAACACACACTACACATCACCTATCCACACACACACACACTACACATCACCTATCCACACACACACACATCACCTATCTACACACACACACACACATCACCTATCCACACACACACACACATCACCTATCCACACACACACTACACACACACTACACATCACCTATCCACACACTACACATCACCTATCCACACACCACACACACTACACATCACCTATCCACACACTACACATCACCTATCCACACACCACACACACACACACACACACACTACACATCACCTATCCACACACACACTACACATCACCTATCCACACACCACACACACACACACACTACACATCACCTATCCACACACACACTACACATCACCTATCCACACACACACTACACATCACCTATCCACACACTACACACACACTACACATCACCTATCCACACACACACTACACATCACCTATCCACACACTACACACACACTACACATCACCTATCCACACACTACACATCACCTATCCACACACACACTACACACACACTACACGTCACCTATCCACACATCACCTATCCACACACACACTACACACACACTACACATCACCTATCCACACACTACACACACACTACACATCACCTATCCACACACTACACATCACCTATCCACACACACACACACACTACACATCACCTATCCACACATCACCTATCCACACACACACTACACACACACACTACACACACACTACACATCACCTATCCACACACACACACACACACTACACATCACCTATCCACACACTACACACACACTACACATCACCTATCCACACACTACACATCACCTATCCACACACTACACACACACACACACACTACACATCACCTATCCACACACACACACACACACTACACATCACCTATCCACACACTACACACACACTACACATCACCTATCCACACACTACACATCACCTATCCACACACACACACACACTACACATCACCTATCCACACACACACTACACATCACCTATCCACACACACACTACACATCACCTATCCACACACTACACACACACACACACACACACTACACATCACCTATCCACACACACACACTACACATCACCTATCCACACACACACTACACATCACCTATCCACACACCACACACACACACACACTACACATCACCTATCCACACTACACATCACCTATCCACACACACACTACACATCACCTATCCACACACACACACACACTACACATCACCTATCCACACACACACTACACATCACCTATCCACACACACACTACACATCACCTATCCACACACACACACACACTACACATCACCTATCCACACACTACACATCACCTATCCACACATACACACACACTACACATCACCTATCCACACACACACACACACTACACATCACCTATCCACACACTACACACACTACACATCACCTATCTACACACACACACACTACACATCACCTATCCACACACACACACACTACACATCACCTATCCACACACACACACATCACCTATCTACACACACACACACACATCACCTATCCACACACACACACACATCACCTATCCACACACCACACACACACACACACACACACACACACACACTACACATCACCTATCCACACACACACTACACATCACCTATCCACACACACACTACACATCACCTATCCACACACTACACACACACTACACATCACCTATCCACACACACACTACACATCACCTATCCACACACACACTACACATCACCTATCTCCACTACACACACACTACACATCACCTATCCACACATCACCTATCCACACACTACACATCACCTATCCACACACTACACACTACACATCACCTATCCACACACACACACACACTACACATCACCTATCCACACACTACACATCACCTATCCACACACTACACACACACTACACATCACCTATCCACACACTACACATCACCTATCCACACACCACACACACTACACACACACTACACATCACCTATCTCCACTACACATGTTAGTCTATTGGGCATGTCTGCTGACGGGGCTCAACACTCACTCACCTGGATGTGGAGGTGAACCACACTTCACGTCACGTCACATGGTCAGCCGTGCTCTGCTGTCAGGAGTGTCAGGTAGTCAGACTGCAGGCGTTGGTCACGTGGTCAGTCATGCTCTGCTGTCAGGAGTGTCAGGCAGGCAGACTGAAGCTGATTTTCAGGCCAGTGAAGCAGATCATTTGGTCTCCTCTGATATGCCAGCGCTGCCCTCCGGCTGGGGCCATCGACTGGAATGGATTGTGTGAGATGTATTTGATTTGCCTCACCCTGGGTGAGACTCTAATGCCCCCTCACCACCCCCCCCCCCCACACCCCCCACACCCCCACTCCACTGCACTCAGCCCTGGGGGGTCAGTGTGACATTAACCTGCTGGTGTTTCTGAGAAGAGAGTGTTGTTCTCAAAGATGCTCATCCTCTCCGAGATCAATCAGTCTCCGGAGGTCAACCTCAGGGTCGGGGTGTTTACCTCTCACCAGTAGTTAATGGACCAGAACTAAATAATGCTGGTAGATGTCTGTATGTGTTTGTCCATGTTTGAATGGAAAACTATGGGGGTCTATTCTAGTACATATTGCATTGTTAGAAATGCTGTCTAGTGGTGCAGAAAAACTGAAAAATAGACGCAGATACAGAAAGACACACACACACACACACACACACACACACACACACACACACACACACAGACACAAATACACAGGTGACAATGCCTTTGTTACATAATAGCTTTTCACACACTGTGTTGTTATGCGTTATTATGTGTCAATGTATTATAATGGTGTGCTGTTATGAAGTTGGTGCAGCAAAGGTGCTGTACAACAAGGTTCGACTACAAGTGTGGTTCTGGTTCTAGCAGTGTGTTCTGGTTGCGGTTCCTTTAGTGGACTGTTTGGACCCGACCTGCTCTGGCCATGGGCTGTGTCTGCACGGACGGTGCCACTGTGCACCAGGCTGGAGTGGACCCGGCTGCCAGGCGAAGTCCAGTACCTGTCCCGCAGACTGCTCTGGACACGGAACATACCAGATGGAGACGGAAACATGCATCTGTGAACCGGGGTACACTGGATCAGACTGCTCCTCAGGTAAGGGAATGATTGGTTGT
>NC_045157.1:8862795-8872795 GCF_900700415.2 Clupea harengus
GCTCCCTTTTCTTAAGAGGTAACTCTCTCTCTCTCTCTGTCTCTCTCTCTGCCTCTGCCTCTCTCTGCCTCTCTCTGTCTGTCTCTCTCTCTGTCGCTCTCTCTTTCTGCCTCTCTCTGTCTGTCTCTCTCTCTCTGTCTGTCTCTCTCTCTTTCTGCCTCTCTCTCTCTCTCTCTGTCTGTCTCTGTCTCTCTCTCTCTGTCACTCTCTGTCTGTCTGTCTCTCTCTCTCTGTCTTTCTCTCTCTCTTTCTGCCTATATATCTCTCTGCCTCTCTCTCTCTCTCTCTCTCTCTCTCTCTCTCTGTCTCTCTCACTCAGTCACCCTGCCTGTTAACTCCATCTTCTGCTGTGTGACCACAGGGGACACAGTCCTAAGTGTTTGTCTGTGTTCTCACACAGACATACACCTTAATAGCTTCTGACAAACATGGTTCTGATGTAGACTCCATCTGGTTCTGCCTTATTCTCTTCTGGTCTGGTTAACTCACGCCCAGAGTGACAGAGAACATGTTTCTGTGCCCTGATCTTTACGAATCATTTTATAAACAAATCAATGTGTATTTAAGTAGCTGATGAAGTAACTGAAGAAAGGCAGTGTTCCGATACTTCCAGCTTCCCTAAGAGACTTTTATATGCTGCATTGGAACATGATCTACTCCTGCATCCTTGATTCTATGGTGTTCGCCCCGTGGCCTGATGCCCAAACTTGATATGACAGTTGACCTTTAGGTGTGTTGTTCTTGGCTCTGTTCCCAGTCTGTGAATGCATAGGTATATGGGGATATAAGCATCTGTGTGAGCATTAGCATCCTGTAGGACCCTGTAGAGGCACTTCAGGCTACTGCACTGTCCAGATCCTGGATAAAAGCAGAGTCTGGAATGGTTCTGACTGAACTAGCGCCGTCTGTTTCAGACTAAACTGAAGTTTATGATGGCTTAAAGAGTTCTGTCTCAGGAGTGTCTTCATTTCTGTTTTAGAGTAAACTGCAGTTTATGATGGTTTCTGTCTCAGGTGTGTCTTTATTTCTAACTTTCTCTCCTCCTTTTTCTGTCCACCTGTCCTTTCATCTCCCCTCTCTTCCTCAACTCTCTACCCGCCTCTAATCCTCCCCCACTATACTACCCACATATCCCTCACACACACTGGCAGAGGTGTGTGTCATAGACTGCGCCCCGCACGGTGTGTGTGTTGGGGGTTCGTGCCACTGTGAGGAGGGCTGGCGTGGGCTGCGGTGTGACGAGCAGGAGTGTGATCCTCCCTGCGGCGAGCACGGAGTGTGTCGTGACGCGATGTGTGAGTGCCGCCCAGGCTGGGCTGGTGAGAGCTGCAGCATCGGTAAGCGCTATCTTCTCTCTCTCTCTCTCTCTCTCTCTCTCTCTCTCTCTCTCTCTTGATCGCTCTCTTGATTGCTTTCTGGGGGGGGGGGGGGGACATTTCTCTAAAGATTCTAGAAGAAAAAAAGAATAGTCTTTGTTTTTGCCCTTCCTATGCTGGGAATGCCTGTGGATGTAAGTGTCTGCAACAGGAATGTAATGTAATGTCATGACAACTGGAATGGAATGACACCATAATGAAAACCCCTTCTCCAGACAGCAAACACAGGTGTGGCCCTGATCTGCACTAACCGGATCTGTGCCAGATCAGGGCCAGACCAGGGCCGGATCTGATGCACACAGTGAGGGGCTGCTTGGGTTTTTATTGGTTCGAAGAGGAACTGTGCCCGAGCTCCCTGCTGTTTATCGGGATGTTTCTCACCTTCTTCTCTGTAATAGGTTAACATGGCATGCTGCTTTTTCCCCCGCCCCATGTAGTGCAATTTTCACGTCTCTCTCACACACTGCCTTTCTTTTTTCTTTCTCTCCATCTGTTTCTCCCCCTCCCTTTTTTTTCTCTCTCTCTCTCTCTCTCTCTCTCTCTCCACTTTATTCTGACTCAAGCTCACTATATGGACAAGGTTGTCAAAGGTACTGTGCTCCTCGTTCATGCTTGTAATCACTGTAACTTCTAAGATAAGCATCTCTTGCACACATACACACACACACACACACACACACAATCTCTTTTAATTTTCCCCTCATTTTTTTTATCTGAGTTAACAGGCATTGTGTGTGTGTGTGTGTGTCTGATGGTGGCTTATCAGATATGTGTGTTTGTGTGTCTGTGTGTGTGTGTGTGTGTGTGTGTGTGTGTGTGTGTGTGTGTGTGTATCACGGCAGTCCCACAATGGTTACTGACTCTGGTTATTAATGAGGAGCTTCAACAACAGAAACAAATAGTTTCACAAAAAACAAATAGTTCACTGTCTGAGAGGGCAGCTTTGGACAGGAGAACAAATATTTGAAAGATGATGATTCCCTACCTAGACACACACACACACACACACACACACACACACACACACACACACACACACACACACACACACAAATCAATCAATCCATTCAAATAGGCTCATAATCAACATTTCTCATATCTTGTACTGTTTACATATATCAGCACTGAATATACCCTATCTATATTGTGTGACAATTAGAGATAACAGTAATATTCTCTCTTGGCTATTCCCTCGCAACTGCAGACAAGATAGGATACAAAGGTAAAGCCACAGCACACCCCCCAACCCCCCAGTCATCCCTTATTCACCTCCTCTGCCTCAGACACCTGGCCTGTGTGTCTGTCCATATCTCCATCTCTGTCTCTGTCTCTCCATCTCTCAGTCTTTGTCTCCGTCTCTGTCTCTGTCTCCGTCTCTCCGTCTCTGTCTCTCAGTCTTTGTCTGTCTCTCCATCTCTGTCTCTCCGTCTCTGTCTCTCCGTCTCTGTCTCTCAGTCTTTGTCTCTGTCTCTCCATCTCTGTCTCTCCGTCTCTGTCTCTCCATCTCTGTCTCTCCATCTCTGTCTCTCTGTCTCTGTTTCTCAGTGTCCTACTGACCCCCTGTCCTGCCCTGATTTGTCTGCTCAGACCCAGCCCTCTCTCTCCACTCCTGTCCCCTGTCTGATGGAGTTGTTTGTCTTTCAGTCTGTCATCTCTCCTGTGTGGTTTCCTGTGTGTCTTTGCCCTGAGCTATTGTTTTAGGATAGCCAGCCTGTTGCGTGCCTCGAGGTTTTCTTCCAGGCTTAGTTCCTTCCTGTGTTTTGTTGATGTGATGGAGGGGGATGTTGTCGATGCATTAATAATGTCTGGATCCCGTCCCCAGAGAAAGTGTTCTCTTCTAAACTGTGTTGTGTCTCTCCACTGAAACTTCACATGGTCTACTGAGAACAATGGGAAATAAATCATTCGCTCACTGGGATTTGAGTCTGTAAGCCCAAAACACATTTAACATTTATTTAGAATAATGTGGTGCTAGCTGTGGACTAGTCTGTGCAAGCTTGATGACTACAGCTGTTCAAAGCCTGCGTCTGCAGTAGCAGTGACAGTGAGATTTATGTGACCTTGCGTGCTGTATGGCTGACTGTGCACTTCTATCCTGTAGCGGAATGAAACAGAACTTTAGCACATTCTAGAACAGGAATTTTCTGTAAAGAACAGACTCATGTGAAGTTAAAGCCTGCCATCCAACCCCCCTCTGTTGTCTTTGTCATATATGTCTGTGTGGTTCCTGATGATATGGTTCCACTACTTCCTGTTTCACACCCCCAACTTGCCCCCCGCCCCCTACCCACTGTTTCCACCCTCTCTGATTGGTTGGCTGTGTGTGATTGACAGATGGTTGCCCGGGGCTGTGCAACAGTAACGGCCGCTGCACGCTGGACCAGAGTGGCTGGCACTGCCTCTGCCAAGTCGGGTGGAGGGGCGCCGGGTGCGATGTCGCCATGGAGACCATCTGCGCAGATGGCAAAGATAACGAAGGAGGTGAGAGTGAGAATGATGGTGTGATTGACAGCTTCAGACTGAGACAGCACATAATCATGGAAAAGGAGTGGCCCTGATGTGGCGAGGAACTAAAAGGTTCCTTGTCAGATCAGACCCCAGAACTGTTCCAGACTTGTCCACAACAACATCTTGGCAGCCATTCTATTTCACTCACTGAATTTGAAAGTTATCATTCTCGGGGGAAGTTTGAGAATGGTGTGGGGAGAGCAGAGGGAGAGGTGGACAGAAAAGAGAGAGCGAGCGAGAGAGCGAGCGAGAGAGCAAGAGAGGGTGGACACATGACAGATAGGTCTATTTGCTACTAATGCACAGATGATTGTCTCTGCAGTGCTCTTGTCTCCTGACCGTGTCAGCCACACATGTTTTGTGACCTACAGGAAAATGGAGTTCAGGGGTGTCATTCTGTGTCATTCTGATTCATGTGCAGTCTGTGCCGAGAGCCCAAGACTGGACGAGAGAGATGTGTTCTACGGACAGCACAACAGCAGTGGTGTGGCCACTGTCACTCGTCAGTGGTGATGGAGAGATGGAGACGCAGAGAGGGAGAGAGGGATGGAGGGATGGAGAGAGGGGGAGGGATGGAGGGAAAGAGAGGGGGTGAGGTACGTTTTAGATAGAGTGGTGGCAGTAAGAGGGAGCGAAAGAGAGGGTGAGTGGGAGAGAGTGAGAGAAAGGGAGAGAGAGAGAGAAAGAGATGGACAGAGGAGAGTGTTAGAGGTAGAGAAGGAGAGGGAGTGATTAATGTGGCTGAAGAGGACCTCTGTCCTCTTGTAGCGCAGCAGGTTGTCTCTCTATCCCTCTCTCTCTCTCTCTCTCTCTCTCTCTCTCTCTCTCTCTCTCTCTGTCTTTTATGCTATTGTGCGGAGAGATTGATGGGGTGGTGTCTGGACTGTCAAGTGTTTGTGCGAGGCAGGGGATCTGGGTGAGGAAGAGGAAGAAAGTTTTGTCAGGTGTATTTTCGGGCTTCATGTACCTGTGCCCGGGGCGGAGCACAGAGTGTAATGAAGGCAATGGTGGCGATAGAGAGACGTGGGATGTGGGAGAGGAGTCTGGGATATAATGAAGGCCTGTCTCAACCGACTAACGCATCTGGGCCAGATCAAAGAGTTGTGTGTGTGTGTGTGTGTGTGTGTGTGTGTGTGTTTATGTGTGTATGTTTTTGTTTGCGTGAACACGGCGTGAGTGTGTGTGTGTGTGTGCATGTATGTGTGTGTGCATGCATGTTTGCTTGTGTGTGTGTGTGTGTGTGTGTATGTGTGTGTGTGTGTGTGTGTGTGTGTGTGTGTGATTATATGTGTGAACAGGCAGTGTTCAATATGATGTGAAGAAGGGAGGATAGGGAGAGAGAGAGAGGGAGAAAGAGAGATTGAGGGAAGGGATCCTAGCTAGAAAGCGAAAAGAGTGTGAATTATATTTAGTGATAACAGGAACTCTGAGAGGAGGCAGAAGTGAAGCTGACGGCTCGGCTGTGCTGTGCTGTGCTGCGGGTGTCGATGGTAGACGGTGATGTGTGAGAGGAGCACGTCAGTGCCGGGGTGATGTGTGAGAGGAGCACGTCAGCGCCAGGGTGATGTGTGAGAGGAACACGTCAACGCCAAGGGTGAGCGAGAGTTTAGAGTGGGGTGAAGAAGAGGTTCCTGTTGTGATGGAGACGGCCCTCATCCACCTCATCCTCCTCCAGGTCCTGCCTCCACACTGGATGTGTGAGCTGCTCCGAGCTGACATGGAGGATTGATGGGCACTCCACTAGAATAGGAAACAGCGCGCTGAAACAGTGAAGAGGGGAAGAGTGTGGAGAGGGTTTGCGCTCTCATCAGGGTTGCCTCTCTGACTGACTTTGCCAGAAATTGGCTGATTTTCAATTGCCTGTACTCAGAATATAAATTACGTGTATTTATGTAAAAAAGAACGAGCAGCTTTCAGATAAAAGGTTTTGCATTAGATTGTCTGTGTCTTTGTTCTGATGATCGTTTTACTACATGTGCGCTGAAATTAATATTTGCTCGGCAGGATTTCTTTAAAATAATATAATAGCCAGTGCCCTGATCCTGTGCCCCCTATCCAATTAGTCCCGGCATAATTTCACCAAATGATAGGCAAGGAGAATGTCCAGGTTTAATCATACATCAAACCAAACATTGCTCTCTCTCGCTTTCTCTCTCTCTCTGGGCCACCTGGCTGCTCAGGTAAATTAGAGACAAACATGTAAAATGCTGATGAATAAACAGGAGTGTGAGGGTGTGTGTGTGTGTGTGTGTGTGTGTGTGTGTGTGTGTGCGAGTGTGAGAGTATGTGTTTCGTGTGTGTGTGTGTGTGTGTGTGTGTGTGTGTGTGTGTGTGTGTGTGTGTGTGTGTGTGTGTGTGTGTGTGAGGGTGTGTGAGGGTGTGCGGTTGGCTGGCAGTCTGCAGTGTGTGTGCTTCCTGCATAGCATGCACCCTACCTAAGTTGAACTCTAACATCAAAGATTCCTCAGGTTAGAGACAGGAAGACTTTTATGCATTCACCTGCTGTCTCTCTCTCCCTCGGGTCTATGTTCACAGACCGTATGGTGCATTTGAATACAGTGTCTGTCTCTCTTTTATCTATGAGCTCTGTTTGGTGTCCTTGACTACTGTCTCTCTCTCTCTCTCTTGTCCATGTGCACAGACAGTCTTGTGGACTGCATGGACCCTGACTGCTGTCTGCAGAGCTCCTGTCAGGCGTCACCCTTCTGCCGCGGTTCCCCCGACCCCCGCGGCCTTGTGGGAGATCAGCAGAGCCCCGCACCCCAGAGCTTCTACCAGCGCGTCAGCTTTCTGGTTGGCCCTGGTGGAAGCCACACCCTTCCTGGAGACAACCCGTTCAACAGCAGGTACACACTCAACAGGAAGTCGACACCCAGACAGTATGGCAGTGCACTGTTGCATTGTGGGAGGATAAGCTGTGGCGGAGGAAGATAATGCCACTATCATCCCCTTTCTTAGTACTCTTTCTTTCTTAGTATTCGTCTTTATCCGTTGCTAGAGAGAGGTTCACTAGTACCTGTTAACCAGTACAGAGTATTTGCAATTACATTTAGTCATTTTGCTGATGCTTATATCTTAAATAGTTTAAAGTATTATACAGATACACGTTTTATCAGTATAAGGGCTCCCTGGATATCAAACCCATTAGCAGTTGAGCTGCAGAGATGTGGAAGCAATTCTACAGCCAGAACAATACTTTAGATTTCACCATGTGGGCCATGCAGGTCAGAGCATGCAGAGGAAACAAGAGGTACTCAGGTCTTTAGTGTTTGTTACCTGTTAAAGAAACAAGAGGTACTCAGGTCTTTAGTGTTTGTTACCTGTTAAAGAAACAAGAGGCTCTCAGGTCTTTAGTGTTTGTTACCTGTTAAAGAAACAAGAGGTACTCATGCCTTTACTGTTTGCTACCTGTTAAAGGAAATCAACACCTCTGACATGTGTCGGTTAGAGCATTGTGATCTTCCATCACTGGGTAATAGGGTAATATGATCTGTTATAGGGTGCAGGCTGTAGAGTAAAGGCTAAGGCTGAATGAAATTCAAATTCAAATCCTTCTATTTCATTCAGGCCTCTACTTGTCAATTTAATCCCAGACTATCTCCTAAACATGAGAGATATTTACATAATAATACACTATCAAACATTCTAATAACAATTCACTATCGGATGATAACAAAACAGCCAGTGAGTTATTATTCTTCATGTAAAGTTCTCAGTAAATAGAATTGTTGCTTACAGGGTCCTTGTGGAGACAAACATAATTATGTTATGACTAATTAAATGGAAATGAACCATGTGCTATTTGATTAAAGCATTGCATTAAAAATGCTCTCATGAATTCAGTTGCTGGTTAGATTTATTTTGGTGGCAGACTGTTCCCATTGTACACGCTTCATCACACACATGTAAACTATGGTGTAGCAATTGTGTTCTAGCATGATTAGACGGTCAAATCACACGGTTCAGACACTAATCACACAGTTATGCAACAAGTACATAAAATGGTAACCCCAATTACATTTGCAAAGACTTAAACTGGGGAATATATCTATTTATTTTTTCTAATGATATTTTTTTTATTTGTTTTAATTTGTACTAAATTAGTTAAAAAATGATTCTTCTCCTCAGCTCATGTAAAACATTCATGTGTGTGACCTGTGTGCATAATTTATAGCCTGCTGAAGATCCTGCCGGGGAGACCCGTAATCCCTTTAAATGCCTTTTGTGTAGACGTCTGTTCATTTCTGGATGGTGTGTTTCATAAGGATGTGTTGCTAAATGATGCATGTCACTATCCATCAGCAAATGGGAGTTCTGGCCCAGTGCTGGCCCAGTTCTGGGATGGACCCGGCAGATCTGCGCTAGATGTGGTACAGGCGGTATCTGGGCCACGCTTTCCCTGACCAGAACAATTCATATCTATCACAGGCTCGCCGAAGGGCCTGAGTGTGTGTGTGTGTGTGTGAGCGTACATGTGCGTGTGTGGGGGGGGACGTCTCTCTCTCTCTCTCTGTGTCTGTGTGTGTCAGTGTGTGTGGGGGGACCTCTCTCTCTCTCTCTTTCTCTCTCTCTGTGTGTGTGGGGGGGCTCTGTCTCTCTCTCTCTCTCTCTCTCTCTCTCTCTCTCTCTGTGTGTGGGGGGGTACCTGTCTCACTCTGTGTGTGTGTGTGTGTGGGGGGGGTCTCTCTCTGTGTGTGTGTGTGTGTGTGGGGGGTGGTCTCTCTGTGTGTGTGTGTGTGGGGGGGGGTCTCTCTGTGTGTGTGTGTGTGGGGGGGGGCTCTCTCTCTCTTAACTGTGTGTGTGTCAGGGGGGGCTCTCTCTCTCTCTCTCTTTCTCTCTGTGTGTGTGTGTGTGTGTGTGTGTGTGTTCAAGCACCTCAGAAAGCAGGTGCTGGGGCCGAGTTGCTGGTGAGGAAGTCTCCTCTGCAGGATAATGGATGATAATGGATGTGTGCTGCTTTAAGCCTAAAGAGGGATTCTTTTATAAGTGCTTTCATTAATTTATTGCCTGAGCTGCATATGCTTTCTGAGAAAAGGAGATGGAGTTCATATGATATGTAGGCCATGCAGGGTATTTTTACATTGTGGGTTTGCTGTGGTTGTGTGTGTACGTGTGTGTGTGTGTGTGTGTGTGTGTGTGTGTGTGTGTGTGTGTGTGTGTGTTACCAGAATGCACAGCAGCCGGTTTCATAATGATTGGGGCATTTCCCTGCTGCTGCTGCTACAGGCCTCATACGCCCATCAAACACACAGACAGACAGACACACACACACAGAGACACCACTCACACACACACACACATACACACACACACACATACACACACACACTCCCGTGCTTGACCATGCGGAAGTATTCTGACAGACAGAGTTGGGATCATAAAACATTCACTCAGGTCTTATGAAAGAGGGCGTTCAGGGTCCCGCCAGAGCACAGAAAACAAATCAGATGTCAGCCCTGCGCCCCTACTCGCTCTAAGTGTGTGTGTGTGTGTGTGTGTGTGTGTGCGTGAGAGAGAGAGGGTCTGTGGGTGATTATGTGTGTGTGTGTGTGTGAGAGAGATGAGAGGTGTCTTTGGGTGATTGGGTGTGTGTGTGTGTGTGGTGTGTGTGGTGTGTGTGTGTGTGTGTGTGGATGTGTGTGTGTTGTGAGAGGAGAGAGAGGGGTTTTTCTGTGGGGTATGTGTGTGTTTGTGTGTGTCATTGTCTGTGTGTTGTGAGAGAGAGAGAGATGGTCTGTGGGTACATGCGTGATCATGTGTGTGTGTTCGTGCTTGTGTCTGAGTGAGTGTGTGTCCTAACATAGGGAAAGCTGCGTGATCATGTGTGTGTTTGTGTGTGTGTGTGTTTGTGTGTGTGTGTGTGTGTGCGTGTATGTGTGGGTGTTTTGTGTGTTTGTGTGTGTGTGTGTGTGTGTGTGTCTGAGTGAGTGTGTGTCCTAACATAGGGAAAGCTGGAAAATATGGAGAAAGTGATAAATGGGAACCCATCAGCTTCACACAAACAACTCCAGTTTTTTCTTGGCCGCCAAAACGCATTTCTGGAAATGAGGTTCCATTTGTAAGCACACATGCATAACTGCACACTCATCTTCACAAACTGTGCCTTCAGACATGGC
>NC_045157.1:8877795-8887795 GCF_900700415.2 Clupea harengus
AGTATGTAGGATAGATTTGTAAATTATTTTTTGGAAAATGTGCTGAGAAGCTAAATAATGTTTACCTTACATAAAAATCAAATATTGATGGAATACATTTTTTTATCAAAGCAGATTGTAGGGTTTTCCAATACAACTCAGATTGTAGGGTTTTCCAACGGAGATGATTCTGAAGATTTATTTTTAACAAAGACATTAACAAACATGAAATATCCCCCTAATGTTATCCAAAACTGGTATCCCAGACTGACACTCCGTGTGTGTGTGTGTGTGTGTGTGTCATCAATGAGAAGGGTGTTCCTGTCTCTCAGCACATAGTTTGTCCAGTACAGTTTATTTACCCGGTCTTGTTGTCACTGAACGATGGCAACCTTTGGAAACCAGAAATCTGCAGTTGTTTTATGGCTGATGTGATGAGCACTTGTCTGTATTAGCGTTGTCACGAACACTTAACAAATGGCATTTATAGTATTATCCTCCAGCAAGATACTAATGGAAACAACATGGTGACATCACTGCATTGATTATACACGTATAGCGTTTTCTTTCTAGAGGTTAATTTTGACAATGAACTGGGCTACGTTCTTGCAGCCAAATTGAAAGCTAGATCAACGTCTTAAACGAGAATAGCTACATGCAATAGGGCTAACCTATCTTTAAAAAAGGGCCTTCTGCAACGATAAACACGACCTGTACTGATGGAAGATCAAATGCATCACTTGCAGATTATGGCAGTTAACATTACTAGCGTGAAAAGTGCGGTTTAGTTACGTTAACCACACTGCATTATGATCATTGTACTACGCATAGTCAAAATTATGTGATGGGGAAAATCGCTTGTCGCTAAACTAGGCTAAGGCTACTCGTGTTAGGCTGTATATGGGTGACCTTGTGGGTCTTCATGTTTTTAATCACATTTGCTAACCTGTCGTTCTTTGAACTCTCTGAAAAGTTCGGGGTGTCTGTCTGAGAGGTCCTTAGCCATATTTTACGAGTTACCTCCCTTTGCCTGAGTGGCTTTGAAGCATGTTTTACAGACGGGTCTCTGTGTGTCGATGGGCTTTCCCTCACAGTCTGCTTCCTATCCGAAGTAATTCCAGATCTCACTTATTTTTTTTAAAACAAGCCGAGGACGGTCGGCCAGAGCTCCTGCACATGAGGCCATGTCTCCCCTGAGATGAGTGAAGGCTGTCTGTTGCATGGGTAAGAATTGGGCAGCCCCGCCCTTGCAGTCAATGCGTGCAGGCAGCCTGACAGGGAGCGGAACAGTGAGTGCGCTCTGATTGCGTGCTATTTTAATGAAGTAACTATACTTATACCTTTCAAAACTTGTCTAGTATCGGTACAGCGTGTAACATTAGTCTACATGTTTTGTATACTGTATTGCAATACATTTTTTTTAAATAAAATAAAAAAAACCTTTGAAAGCCAGACTTTTTCGCGGACCCCCAGGCAAGGCGTTGCGGACCCCAAGGGGTCCGCGGACCCCAGTTTGAGAACCGCTGCCTTAAAGGACACATCTTTAGCCTCCCCTGTTCCTTAAAGGACACATCCTTACCCTTCCCTGTTCCTTAAAGGACACATCCTTATCCTCCACTCATGTTTGTTCCATCGGAGGGAACAGGAATGCCTCTGCTCCTTCAGTAATGTCTGTTTTCCCATGGCGGCTTGTGCAGCTCTGGCTTAATTCCTCCTCTAATTGGTCTAGAAGTGATGATGTCACTGTGCCAAACACAGATGGCCGACTCTCAGGCCAACTCTGGATTTTCTACAGATTTGCAACTATATCCAGACGCCTTAATTCAAACAAACAGATAGTTCCCAAAATGCCTCTATTTTCTCACAGCCTTTTGTTTTCAGAGTAAAGAACCCATGAACCAAATGTGGTCATGAGTATCTGAAGCAGTAGTGAAACACTTAATACATTATCCTATTGACTCATTATCCTATTGACTTCACTTCTTCGTCACACGTTATGCTGCCATATCCTCGTAAAAAAAAGAGTCTGGAGAGTCAGTCATCAGTCATTTGATAGTTTCAAGTTACCTATCAGTAATATTCATACAGATCGAAATGTCTGGTGCTATGAAAACTTCTTAGTGCATAAATCCAATTTTATAACAATTATGTCACATCAAATCTTATGAACTGTCAAGGTAATCACAAAATTGTATAATTTACCTTCATGATGACTAATGATATGATTATGGTATCTGTAATAACACGTTTATAACATGTTTATGTCTGTTGTTCACAGATATTACCCACTGCTGTCAGTTTTTAATAGACACAGACATTACCTACTGACTTCAGTTGCTTAGTATTACATTAGTATGGCTATGATTGCAGGTCTTCCACTGGAGATATTTAATATTGTTGCTGAGTAACAAATAACAAAACATTTGAAATGCAGTTTGTAAAATGAATGTAAATTTAAATGAAGGGGTTTTGAGTGCTTATTTTGTAAGGCAACGAATGCTCCATTTATTTAGTTTGTGTTTTGAGTAGAGTTCGGATAGAAATAGTTTCACCGCTTGATTACTTTATAGGTGAAACTACACCCATAACAGTTGACACTGGAAATGATCTGGCTGGCCAGAGACAGATGCATTACAATCAGTTGCGATATGAAAAGTATTGGCCTGACAATGAGCTGGGATTAGACCACTGTTATTAATTACAGGTTCTTTTCATTAATCTGGTGATGTAGTTGACGACCCCTAAAACAATTCAGGAAAGCTTACATTTGAAAAGGCCTTTGAGGGTGTTTACATTTGTTTACTTGCTTTGTGTGTTTTTTTGGTTATTTATTTGTGTCATATTCCTGCCAGGTCCTGCATGAGCAGACTCGTCTCCCGGGGAGTGAGCTGAGACTGGTGTACCTGAGCTCACGGGCGTCTGGCTACAAGCCGGTGCTGAAGGTGACCTTGACCCAGGCAGCCGTGCCCTTCGGCCTCTCCAAGGTGCACATGATCCTGTCTGTGGAGGGGAGAATGCTCCAGAAGTGGTTTCCTGCCTCGCCCAACCTCTCCTACACGCTTCTGTGGGATAAGACTGACGCCTACGGCCAGAGGGTGTATGGCTTAGGCAGCGCTGTAGGTGAGTGTGTGTAGATCTGTATTCTCCTGCTTTATAAGGTCTGCATACTGTAAGTACACTGGATCTGTGTGTTTGGGGGAACAGTGTACAGTAGGTGTGTGATATGTAAAGGAGACATTTTAAAGTACAATTATTTGTTCATTAAATCTGTGAAGTGACTCTGGTGGCCCTTTTGTCCCCATTGTTGAAAAAGTGCTTGTTGAATGTCATTGAACTGAACTGAACTGGCCTGAATAGAATGGTATTGAATTTGAATTGAATCGAATCGAACTGAGGTGGATTGATCTGGATTGATTTTGAAATGGATTGCATTGCACTTAATGGCAAACAGCAGCTGCAAGGATCAAAAACTGGCCTGCTGACTGCATGACACAGCCCATTGGTACAAGCATAGCCTTTTCTCTGGAAAGCATTCCTTCCGCTCGCTGCCAACCAGCAGTCTGTGGCATCAGGAGATTTGGACAGAAATCTTGGCTGGTGTGCCAAGCTGTTTGAAGATGAAAGGATTTGGAAGGGTAGGAAATAAAAGAACAACAAACAAACACACACACCCACACACACACACACACACACACACACACACACACACCCACACACACACACACACACACACACACACACACATACACACACACACACACAAACACAGCAGCTGTGAGCTTTTGAGAAGGATTTGTTTTTCTCTAATTATAACTACACATCTATCGAGGGGTATGCAGAAGTCAACACAGTGGGAAGGGGGCATGTTGTGTATATTGTCATTGCTTGTGTTGGTCAATCATTTATCTGTTGTTACTGTTGGAAGCTTCTTTGTTAGCCTATACAGTTTTAATTCAAGACTGCTCTACTAGCATGGCTTTACACACAATAGCCAAACAGCAGAATGATCAATTATAGCCCCTATAACCGCAAAGTAAGGATGATAAACACCAAAACAACTTCAACGGTAGCAGTAGAGAGAAAAGAGGAACATGTTAAGTAATGTGGAAAATAATAGATAACACAAACACACACATGGGAGATTTTGTCTCAATGTCTCTCAGCGTCAGGCTGCAATATAGGCTTCCTGGTTAGCGAGAGGTGCATCCTGCCCTTCTCACAGTACCAGACTCTATTTTAGTAAGATCTTATCACTTATTTTAATATATACCTGTTTGTAAGAAGGCTATGTGTGAGATTTGTTCAAATCTTGAGCTCTTTTCGATCAAGTATCACTAGTCTAGTCTATTATTTTTCACCACTGACTGAAATCATTAACCATTCCTTATTTAACAACTTCACAATTGAATTGAACTGTATCGGGTGCTTCCTCCTACGGTTACCTGCTCTCTCCATCCTCAGTCAGGACTGAATCACAGTCTGATCAATTCTCTGACTAAGCTGTCTACTTAAAGATGTTTAGACAGCTCGCATTTAAAACGCACACATTTTTACTACCACGACGGCATCTCTTGTTCTACCAAGCCAAGGCTGAACTCGCAGAGAAACAGACTGTCAAACAGACATTCTGTTTGAACGAAGCTCAAAAGAGAAAACAAAGAAAATAAGATGTTTCCCTCAATAGATGTTTCTTTTTGTTGTGTGTAAATGTTCTTGTAAAGCGCTGGGGTAAGACCAGTATCATAATCAAGCCAACAAGAGACAAGACCCATCACTAACTGTTAGGTAGACTGAATAAAATGTTCGACTTCATATTTCTTTTATACAATGACATACAGCAGTTAACTCTCGGTTAACTGCTACTCTTTTTAAATATATACATATTTTTTTCCAAGATAAATGAATGACAAAGAAGTCTCCTGTTATTATGTAACTCAGCCTGATTGGTTCTGCACCCCTGTCTGTGAAGTGCCCCTATGGACTCACACCGCCTTTTTCTGCCACTGATTATAACTCTAAAAGTGATGTCTTTAGACAAAACCTTCTCTCAAGTGCACACTGGTTAAATATAAGCTCTGTTAACATGTGCCTGATTAAAGATTACTGTCTATTCAAATCAGTTTGAAAACCAACACTAACATTTACTTTCATCACAATCCAGGAGATTGATGCTTTTATTGCATATCTTCAGTGGGTTAATGCTGTATATCTCTGATTATGTTGTTGTCTTGCATATTCGGCATAAAAGTATAAATAAATAAATAACTGGGCGCAGCTCTTCAAGCTGCTGGGTTTGAAGGTCATCCCACACCTGGCGGTTGCCATGGTGAAATGTCTCGTTAATTGACTGGTTTCCTGCGAGAGGGAGAGCTTTTCACTGCTGCATAATGATAAAGTTCCATTTTATTTATTTTAGATAAGTATGCTGAAGTTTTTAAAGTGTAGTCAATAATTTATCCTACTCTTTTCCTGTTCTTTGATGTGATTTATTTTTTTATGGAAATGTTATCAAGTGCAGATGTGATCAATTCTCAACTCTGAGACAGAAACTTGGACTCCGAGAGCTCCAGGCAGCTTATACAGTCATCTACACAGGAGCCTGGAGTCCTTTCTTCACAAGGTTTCTGTACCCTGTGTGCATTTAAATACATAAATATGTGATATCCTCTGTGAACATGATGGGTTTTTTTTCTGAGCTATTCTTTCATTCTGCAGTGTCTGGTGGTTTAAATTATGACTCTTTTTTTCAGTGTGAGAATAAACAATCGCCTAGAATTCTGCTTTTTCATTCTACTTCATCTGTCAGTCTTGAGAAGGCCTCTGGTTTGAATGTGATGACTAATCATTATAATTAGTTGTGTTTGTTTGGGTTTTGAGTGTGACAATCCCTAGTATTTGTTTTGCTGTTTTCACCTTAACTGTCAGGTTGTGTAAGTGTGAGTCTTATCTGAGTGTGATGATCACTAGTAAGCATGTTGTGTGTTGTGTTTGGTTGTGCAGTGTCATCACTAGTAAGTGTGTTGTGTGTTGTGTTTGGTTCTGCAGTGTCAGTGGGCTTTGAGTACGAGGCGTGTCTGGGTGTGATTCTGTGGGAGAAGAGAAGTATCGCTCTGCAGGGGTACCAGCTGGACTCCTCCAGCATGGGGCTCTGGACGTTGGACAAACATCACGCTCTGGACGTAAGCAACGGTAAGATCAGGAGCGCCTTTCAAAACACTTAGTCCAACTCTACACACAGGTATGAGGAGGTATGGTGATATTAATCTCCCCCCTGGAAATTGGGTTTACAATCTTTCGGAGTTGCATAAAACCTTACAGCCGTGGATTGGGCTGTGCGTAAAATAAGCATGAATCGCACATTCCAGCAATTGTATTTTGGAGTGCAATTGTACCCCTCAGATCTATCAGACATCAGGTAGTGCACAGAAGGACAGAAAGGCAACTGGATGTTCTCCATCAGACTGAGCGATCACAACGCACAACTGACTGAACATCAGGGCTTAATTGGAGCCGGATCCATAAAATAATATAATATACGTATATATATATATATATATATATATATTTCAGTGATAGCGGTGTGCGAGTGATGAACGTTTGTTCGATTAATAGTTTGTAGGCCGTTCATTTGACTGCCCCTCCGGATGAAATGAAAGAATCGCACATTTAAACAGATTGAAGCACCTTTGAGAACCATTTCGACTGCAAACAGTATGTGGGAGTAGCCTATGTTGTAAACCAATTCCAAATCCTTCCTTCCATTCTCCAGTTTTCAATTTTTTCAAACCTGTAGGTTAGTTGCACCCTAAGCAGACCACAGTGGTTTCGGCAGATAAACAGGGTGGCGGTGATACTTCGGTTTCTTAGCCTGATTGCCTTTCATGGTTGTAAATAGAATTTACCGCCCTGCTGCCATTTCCACATATGTAGCAATCTACAGACAGAAGGGAAACAACCTCCCCCCTCTCTCATCCTCCCTCCACCTACCCCTCTCTCTCCCTTCCTTCTCCCTCCATCTCTCCCTTCCTTCACCCCCCCTCCTCCCTCCTCTCCCTCACTATCACACCCTCTGTCTGGCCCTGTCCTATGATCATCTTCCCTGGTGTGATACACTGTGCTGTCTGGACAAGTGTAACCAGAACAGGATTAAGATGGAGAAAGCTGCTTAAAGGACGTCTATATACACTCGTGGTAATGTATCTATGATGCTTTTCCAAGAGGAAGAGTCACTTTTGACCCCAGAACCCTTGCTCATTGGCGTTCTGCCTCTTCTGACATCAGAGAGAGAGAGCGAGAGTCAACAGCTGCTGAAATGTGTTTCCACTGTTTATTTCCCGAGCAGTGTTCAAGCTGCCTTTTTCATTAAACATTGAACGCGGAGCGTTGTTTATCTGAACCAAATCTGTCAAGAATTTCCCACAAAAAGATCACACAAGGAAAAGTGAGAATGAAAACGTGTAACGTCATCTCTGTTTTTTTTGTTTTCTCTTTCGCACCTCGCCTCTCATTGAAGCACTCCCCTACACACACACACACACACCTGACGAGACAGAAAGAAAAAAACGTCTTTCCGCCAAAGTTCTCCCCTCAGCAGCGCGCCTTTGAGAGCTCCGTTCTGACGGCAGTGTTTGACGTGTGTTTCCAGCGTGTGTTTCATAAATCCCCCCTGCTGTGTGTGTGTGTGTGTGTGTGTGTGTGTGTATATGTGTGTGTGTGTGTGTGTGTGTGTGTGTGTGTATTTCCAGCATGTGTTTCATAACTCCCCCCTGCTGTGAGGAGCCCCAGTATGTAGCCTAGATATGTTGGGCTAATCTCTGCCTTTCACATTCTCGCTGTAGACTCGTTTGTCAGTGTGTTAAAAAGTTTATCTGGCATGTGTGCAGAGCATGCACTGATGCTCCTTTCCTATGGCGTGTGTGTGTGCGTGTGTGTGTGTGTGTGTGTGTGTGTGTGCGTGTGTGCGTGTGTGTGTGTGCGTGTGTGTGTGTGTATGTGTGTGTATTTGTGTTGTCTGCCCCCCAGTGCAATAGCATCATTTCATGGTGGGATTAGGAGAACACAAATAGAAGAGGTTACATCACTGCTCTCGGCGTCAGCAGGCTCTGTTAAGTAAAAGTATGTTTGTCACAGATCTTAGTGCAGGTGGACACCTCAAGAACCGCATTCTCCTGTCTCAGTGTTCTGTCTTTCATGACATTGCTACAAATCCTCATGTTCATATGCGTATGTATACACATAAAGGGGGGGGGGGGGGGGGTTACCTCACTCACTGTCTGTCTCTTGCTCTGTTGCTCTGTCTGTGTTTAATTCTCTCACTCTTACTTTGTCTCTTCCTCTCTCTCTCTCACTCTCTCTTTCGCTCTGCACTGTCAGCAGTTTGTGTGAAATCCACACTTTTGTGCAGTGATTTGTATAGGGGTACAGGGGTTGCTCTTAGGGTTCAGGGGTTTGCTCTTAGGGTACAGGGGTTGCTCTTAGGGTTCAGGCCACTATAAAGAGACTTGGGACAATGTCAATTTTTAATGGCGCTATATAAACAAATATTATTGATTTGATATTGATATTATTTGACCAATTTGGTTACTTTTTATTCCAATATCTTCATATGAATTTGAAAAAACAAAACAAGCCTTCACACTTAAGAACACAAGAAAAGCTGCAAAAAAGAGTTAGATAGTACCTTTTCAAAGTGCCTGAATCAAAAAAACATCCAGCTATAGAATGAAATGGCTTACTACATTAAGATGCTTTCAGATGTACAAATAATAAAAACAAATACATAGCTTGTTTTGATTTGTAACTTAATCATAGGATAACAGTGCTTTTGTAATAGAATATCTCCAAATGTTTCAATGGATGGTACAGCACACATTTTTCAGTTGTCACTTAAAGTAGATTATTGTTGCATGTAAAGTTCCTGTAGCTCTGTTGGTAAGGCAGGGGGACTTTAACATCAAGAGCATGGGCTCAACGCCCAGGAGATATACTGTATATGATGATGAAAATGTGTGTTGTGGATAAAGCATCTCGGCTGGGGTGTATATAATTATTCCAGTATTACTTCTTACACCATTCCACAAATACAACTAGATCATCAAACCGATTTTGACCGATATTGTGACAGGAAATATTTGTTTACTTAACAGGGCTGTGTTAAGAAAACCGGTCTGATGTGCTCCAGTGCCAATCACAAATTGGACAGAATGGATACAACCACAGTATGAGCGATACTTAAGTCTGATGGTGTTTATTTATTTAAATGTGCCAGAAAATGTGAAATCACTGTGAGCTGAAAAAAAACACCCCCCAAAAACGTGTGATCTGCTTTGCTGTGGGGCTAGGATGGCCAACTCCAAAGCCGTTCTGCAAAGTGACAGGGCTCAAGACTCGTTTGTCCTTATGTTAATTCCTCAGAATGCATCGTCTTTTTACTTCACTGCCCTCCAAGTGTATATCCTGACACATATAGACAGCCAGCCTAACTCCTTTCATGAAAGACGCAAAGTCAGGATGTAGCCTCCAAGCTCCAGGTTTATTGATAAAAAAAGTGACAGGGCTCAAGACTCATTTGAGGCACATGTTGAACAGGATCAACAGAATCCAGACCTAGAAAATGAGCTGCGTTGTAAACCCAAACACTGTGATTGATGACCTGTGCACAATACATGACCCTGAGGTGGGTGCACTGAGTAAGGCCCACTGGGAGCACTGACAAAGACCCACTGGGAGGTCTAATGGTTGGAGGCCCAATCATTTCAACCTTTCTGTATCATTATATGGGAGTCTTATTGGGACTTTGATCACTCTGAAACAACATTACAATAATCGACTGGCATTTTCACAGGAAATGTTTAACAGTGTGTGTCTTTCCTGTGTTTCTTTCTTTCTCTCTGTTTCCCGCTCTCTCTCTCTCTCGCTCTCTTCTCCTCTCTCTCTCTCTCTGAAATGACTCTCACCTTAGAGATCAATGCCTCCTCTACAATCCAGCGTTTGATTGTCTCGGCTGCGGATGAAAAAGCAT
>NC_045157.1:8895295-8955295 GCF_900700415.2 Clupea harengus
TATGTTTCAGCAGATCACTTCATCTTTCTATCTATCTGTCTCTCTATCTTTCTCTATGTTTCCCTCCCTTTCTCCTAACCATGCTAACCAATCTGTCCAACACTATGCTACTTCTAGCTTTCTCTCTCCCTACCTATCATTATCATTCATCCTTTTTACTGTGCATCTCTTGCTTTCTCTACCTTTATCACTGTATCACTGTATCTGTCTCTTTCTCGTCCTTATCTCTTACGTTTTTTCACCGTGTTTCTCCCTGTCCCTCTCTTTTCTTGCATAGTAACAACCCTGCCCACCGTTACTATCTGGCCACTGACCCGGTCACAGGGCAGCTGTACGTCTCGGACACCAACTCGCGCCGCATCTACAGGCCGCGGGCCCTAGGGGGCAGCGTGGAGCCCCAGCAGAACGTGGAGGTGGTGGTGGGCACGGGGGAGCACTGTCTGCCCTTCGACGAGGCCCACTGCGGGGACGGAGGACCGGCTACAGACGCTTCGCTCGCTGGACCCAAAGGTAGGATCACCTGACACCTCCAACCACTTGGGCTTCCACACCCCACTTCACGTCATCTGTGCACAGTGGGGGGCAGGAGGTCACAAGGTCACATCAATCTGAATGATAAAATATTGATATCTGACATTTGATAAGACATGATACTTGGGAAAATATGATGTTGCTGCACAGGATCAAAGAGATGGGTACAGAGAGACTCTCTGCGCTTTAAGAATCACCAATCAGGCATCTCCCTCTCCTCTGTCACTCTCTCTCCTCTGTCTCTCTCTCCCTCTTCTCTCTCGCTCTCCTCTGACTCTCTCTCTCCCTTTTCTTTCTCTGTCATCTCTCTCTCCCTCCTCTCTCTATATCTCTCCTTTATCTCTCCTCTCTATCTCTCCACTCTCTCTCTCCTCTCTCTCATCTCTCTCCTATCTCTATTCTTTCTCTTATCCCTCTCTCTCTCTCCTTTCTATCTCTCTATCTCTCTCTCTCCCTCCCTCTCTCTTTCTTCTCTTACACCTCTCCCCTGACGAGCAGTGTTATCATCTTTCTGTTTGGTTGGACTCATATAACAGTACATCAGCATTTAACCATGAGAAAGTATATGAGCTGTACCCTGAGACTTAGAACCCTTGACTGTGACGAGGCTGATGGCCTTCTCAAAAAGCTATATCTGTCAGCCCCAGAGGTTGAGATTGGCTCTCTCCCCGTCCTATAGGCTGTGCGATGATAGGGCAGTAGTCATTTGACAGAGCACTGGTATTTACACACCTGGGATGTTACTGGGTGATGATTTGATGAGGCGATTTAAAAACAAATTCTCTCATCTGTCCGATTTCATTGCTCTCCACTCTTGACAGTGGGTTTCCACATGCGCGTTATACTTGCCGGCCGCTCTCATTGGGATTGAATGGAGGCGATATATCCCGCCTGTTGAGCAAGAAAACGCCTCTGCCGACCTTTCCAAGTTGGCGATTCTTTAACCTTATGCAGATGAGAGCCCCCCTGTGAGTGTAACACGACTACGATCCACTGATCTGAGATCTGAGTCTGCGTTTGGAACAGTCTGGTCTCGGTCCCCGCGCAGCCATGGCAACGTCTCTCCGCCAGCAGATTGATGACGTGCGCTCGCATCTCGGACCGATGAAGCCCGTCATGACGTCTATAGACTGACTCAGATTTCACTGTGCTGGGATATCTAAAGTCCAGCCCATTGTCCTCGGAGTACTTTCACAATAGCACACAGGACAATAAAACGCAGTGTATATTCTATTCCCAGGTTCCTTTGTGGATGAGTTCTTTTATATCTGGAGGACGACAAAAGCACAGCATAACTTTTTTCTTTTGTGAAGGTCTCAGCATGTGAAGCCTGAAGTAGAGCTGCATTAGAATAAGCCTGAAGGACTCCACCTGGTCCCTCCTGGTGTCATTCTCAAGGAGATCCTAGAAAAGAAAAAAAATATATAAAAAAAAGAAAAGCATTACTTTGCCCAAGAAGGTTTTTTGCTTAGACTGGCGTGCAAAACTAGGACGAATGAAAACACACACACACGGGCCAGACTGACCCAAGTACACTGCAACACTCTGTGACACTGTTAGAAGTCTTCAACAGAGGGGAGACAGCCACACACTCGGATATATCAATAAACACACTCAAACACAGACACACGACAGTGTGCATATATCACTCACTTACACACATATTACACCCCCTCCACCACCACACACACACATACCCATACACACATGTGTAGACACATCACACACACACACACAACACACACACACACACACACATACTGATACACACATGTGTATAGACATCACACACACACACATACACCACACACACCATAAAGACCTTTTAAAAAATATTTGTCTATCTGATGTTATGATAGCTGACCAGAGTCACTGCTGTGATAACTGGCCTTGCTTTGATGTATTTTGTCTTTTGTCTTTTAACTAAATCTTTGAAGTACAGTCACACCGTGTGGGGAGATACCGGGCAAAGAGACGAGGGATAGAGGGAGGAGAGTGAAGAGGGAGAGGAACAGAAATTGGTTGGAGCAGAGAGAGAGAGAGGGAGAGGGAGGAGAGAGAGAGAGAGAGAGGGAGGTGAGAGAGAGAGAGGGAGGAGGGGGGGAGAGATGGCGAGAGAGAGAGAGAGAGAAGGAGAGGAGAGAGAGAGAGGAAGTGATGGACGGAGAGGAAAAGGAGGAGTTGAGTGTGTGCACACACTCGGATGGCGTCTCCAGCTACTGCCTCGTCCACTTTGGCCTGAGAAATAATTCAGTGGTGGATAGCAGCATGTGAATAATTGAGTGTGATGCTCTCTGCAGTGACCTGAATAATGTGAAGCCAACCTCCAAACCACATGGTATCAAACCCGGTCGGCCTCTAACCTCACCACATCCTGCCAGTGGTGTGTGTGTGTGTGGTGTGTGTGTGGTGTGAGTGTGTACTTGTGTTTGTATGTGTGTGTTTGTGTGTGTGTGTGTATGTGTGTGTGATAGAGCGCGGCTCGGGCCACGTATATAGAGGGAAGCCCTACCCGAACCCGACAGGCATTCTGCTTCTCATGTCCAAACCCGGCCCGCGCCCGACACAGTTAACGTAAGCTGAAGCACTGAGTTACGCAATGGTGGTTACCACGGTTACAGCTTGACAGTTTACCCAGATAACACTTGTGCACCTTGCACCTAGGTTGATTCTTTTAATACACACACACACACACACACATACACACACACACACACACACACACACAATGTCATCAGCGGTTCTTCACACATACAGTTACAGTCGAGTTGCACCATGTGTTGGACACTAACATCACCTATCTGGATTGCTGACCAGTAATAAAATAAAAAGAGTAACACATAGCTAACCTGCAGTTTGTCAATGTTCGATATAACGTTAAATCCCAGGATTTACCAGATGATGCGTTTTGTTTGGCGTCCTTCATTCTTTAGCCTACGTCAGGTGTTCCAGAGGTGGGCCTATCATTAACCTATATATCAGAAGGGATAGCTGGCCAAATGAATACAACAGACATACGCCTAACATGAACCATCCAAAGAATGGAACGATACATAGACATTCAGAAAACACATCTGGCTAGATTTGATCCATTTTAAACAAGAGCTCTGATTAAGTAAAGTTTACCTGATCAAATATTTAAGTTTAAATGATTGATGAAATTCAACTTAAAATGTTAGCTGTTCAAGAAGCTACGCAACAGCTTATTATTTCACTTCTTATGTTTAGTCTGTGTGACCGATCCCAACCATCATCTCTTCATGTGTCCGTCAGGCTTGGATCAGGTATCCACCCCTTAGTGTGTGTGTGTGTGTGTGTGTGTGTGTGTGTGTGTGTGTGTGTGTGTTGGTGTGTGTGAGTGGAGGGTGATGGCATCTGTGTGATCTGTATGTTTCTCCCATCTGTGGTCTGTACAGGCATCGCTGTGGACAAGAATGGATTGATCTATTTTGTTGATGGAACAGTGATCCGAAAAGTGGACAAGACAGGGGTCATCTCTACAGTAATGGGATCCAATGACCTTGCCTCTGCTCGACCCCTGGTGTGTGATGCTGCAATGGACATCCATCAGGTGACTAACAGCTGGTGCTTTGAAATACACTAAATCAGAATCAGAACGCAGAGCCAGAACTCAGAACTCTGCCTCAGAACCGGAACACACCAGAATCAGAATCCTGAATGAGAATGAGAATGAAGCACTCAAAAACACAGAGGCAGTGGCAGTTCTCAGCCCCGCTCTCTGGATGGCCTCCATACTGCATGTGTCTTATCTTTCCCTGACTGAATGCATTGCTCCATGTTAAAGTGGCATTACAGTTTATGTCTAAAACTAGCAAGCTAACTTGCTAACAGTCAGCAGATTTAAATCAGCAGAGTTCACATTATAAATAATATAGTAGGCACCTAAAAAAGACATTAAACAGTAACAACAAGCATAATGTGGCTTGTAATAGGTGATGTTGAGGTAATCAAGATGGCTCCCACAGCCTGATTTACCAAAGTCACGATATTGAACCAATTAAATCCACTGATGACTTCAGGCATGAGTGGAAGACCAGGGAGCGAAGAAAGGAGACCAAGGGGTATGGAGACTGGAGACACACACACACACACACACACACACACACACACACACACTAAGGTTCAAACAGCTGTAGACTACATACACACACTTTACACTTCTACACTACATTTCTCGGTGCTATGATTTGACAGCAACTGAATTAATGATTATTGCCTCATAAGAAATATTACTTATTTTTTTTACTTTTGGACATTACTAAACTAATTCCACAACAGCAAATTTCAGTGTCACATTAACGGACAGGCAATAGGTTTCTGGTGCACTGACCCTCTGGGCAATCATTTCATTGACAGGCAACTGGCAAAGAGCAACAAACTAAATCTGCTCTGCATGAACTAAAGCGCATTTAATAGCATGGCCAAATCATTTAGCTAATTTAATACCTTGGGCAAGATCCTAAGAGCAAATCATGGGTGGGTGATGGCTTTAGTTCTTCAGTTCATGTGCAACGGACTTTGCCCATCAATGAAATTACGTTATGCATGTCCTACAAGCTTGTCCTCTCAATCTTGTGTCATCCTGTGTTGGATAACTTTGCCCATCAAAGGAAAATCAGCAGTTCAATAAGTAGGTGTATAAAGACATCTAGCCATGTAATTTGTAGAGAGGCAGCAAATTAAATTGGTGTACTCAAGAGAATGAAGGTGTACAGACAGTTTAATCCATTCTTCTTTTTCCCCTTATGTCATGTTAAAGGAGCAATTAAGTATGAAATCAGGGGAGACAACGTGACTTTTCACCCAGGAATCTGTGATACAAGGTGTACTAGGCCCTTACCACACACAGGAACACACACGCATACAGGCACAGGAACACACACGTATACACGCACATACAGTACATTTAATTTGTAGCATGGCAGCAAGTGAAATTGGTGTACTTAAGGTAGGTCAATCCAGTGGCATTTCCCCCCAAACATCATCCTGAGAGGACAGGGGCAATTAAGTACTGCTGAGACCTAAAGGGAAGACGCCCAGGAACCTGCAATGTGTACGAGGCACACACAGGAACACACACACACACACACACACACACACACACACACACACACACACACACACACACACACACACACACACACACACACACTCATACACACTCACACCTTTCCGCTCTGACTCAAACACACATGCCCTCACACACCCAGTCTCTCCTCCCCCATTAATCACTGTCGTCAGGAAATGAGGTAAGTCTCCTCCACAGAGCTGGTCGAGATGAAAAATGAGCTCATGTGTGGTTGAGTGTGCACACATGTGTTCAGTTGCGCGTGTGTGTTTGTGTGTGTGTGTTTGTGTATTTATTTCTTGTTGTCCCCTTCCCAGGTTGTGCTGGAGTGGCCCACTGACCTGGCCATAAACCCTGTTGATAACTCCTTGTACGTGCTGGACGGGAACCTGGTGCTGCGTGTGTCTGAGGGGGGCCAGACCAGTGTGGTGGCAGGGAGACCGCTGCACTGCCCGGGGCCCCTGCAGGGCCTGAAGCCCACGGAGATCCAGATGGCCGCCCACACCACCTTGGACAGCCCCAGCGCCATCGCCGTGTCCTACGCCGGCGAGCTCTTCATCGCCGAGACCGACGAGAAGAAGATGAGCCGCATTCAGCGCGTGTCCGCCGACGGGGAGATCACGCACCTGGCCGGGGCGCCCTCCGAGTGCGACTGCAGGAACGACGTCAACTGCGACTGCTACCTGACAGGAGACGGCTACGCTAAAGACGCGCGTCTCAATGGGCCGTCTTCCATCGTTTCCGCGCCAGATGGCACCCTGTACGTGGCCGACCTCGGAAACATCCGGATAAGAGCCATCGGGCGGACCCGCCCTCCGCTCAACGCCGCCAGCTTGTATGAAGTGGCATCTCCTGAGTCAGAGGAACTCTACCTGTTCAACACCAACGGAACACACCGTCACACGCTCAACCTTGTCACGGGAGACTACAAGTACAACTTCACCTATGACAACAAGGCTGACCTCACTGGGGTGATCGATTGCCATGGGAACACACTCCGAATCAGACACGATGCCAGCCAAGTGCCTGTCCGGCTCATCACCCCTGACAACCAGGTGATCTGGATGGCTGTGGACGCACAAGGAGATCTGAGGTCCCTTACAGCGCAGGGGCACGAGCTAGTTCAGTTTACTTACCATGGCAAGAGTGGTCTCCTGGCAACCAAGACCACCACCAATGGCTGGACCACGTTCTTTGAGTAAGTGCTGTGAGTTTTGATGGACCACTGTGAGTTGTAGCTGGACAACCAATGAGGACCGCTGGACCAGGCTGTTGTACTTTAATGGTTACTCTACAACTGAGATATGTTACAGCCACCATCTCACCTCTTATTTCCCCTGTTGTTAGTATTCGTCCACATATGATTTTACGGTCTGTCTCAGTATACCAGAGCAGACAACTGAAGTGTCAGTCTTTTGTGGTCCAGTGTAACAGTGTCCAGTGTAACACTTCTGTTGTCCTCCACAGATATGACACGGAGGGAAAGCTCTACAACGCCACTTTCCCCACTGGTGTTGTGACTAATCTTCGTGGCGACATGGAGACAGACTTCACCGTCACCGTGACAACCTCAGGCCAGGAGGACGATGCGAGCATCTCTGCCAACCACACGTCCATCCAGGCAGTTTTCACTCTGTCTCAGGGTAGGTGGCCTAATTACACATCTATCCAGGGTAGGAAATACACACCTATCCAGGCAGTGTCACACTGTCCCAGGATACGCAACCCTGTCACATCTCTTACTCTGAAAAATGAAAGGAGCCAAACCTTTCAAGCCACTGTTTTTTTTTTTTTTTTGCTCAATTTGCTCATTGATGTGGTTGGTGATGAGAGGAATGTCTGAAGAAAAAGCTCAAACAGTTTCCCTAGAGTGTGAATGATGAGTATAAAACCTTTCATGTAATGCCTGGGAAGGAGGGCAGTGCCATTGTTATCTACTCAGATTTTCATTTTAGTTTTCCAACTGAAATATGTATTATTGTTGTTACAAAGGATTTCTGTTGCATTAAGGTCACACACAGGACACCAAAACACAACTGAACACTGAGTAGAGACCAAATCTTTTTGCTTCTGTCTGGATGCCTTCATAAAATGGCCAGTAGCTTTTCCGTGTAGTGAGAGGGTGTCCTCTTTGATGTACTGCAGATCAACTGAGGAACAGCTATGTGCTCGGATACGACCGATCCCTCAGGATCCTCTACGCTAATGGCATGGACTCCCACTACCAGACCGAACCCCACATCCTGGCGGGCCCTTCGTGTCCAATCGTGGCACGCCGGAACATGACGCTGCCCAGTGAGAGTGGGCAGAATCTGGTTGAGTGGCGCTTCCGGAAGGAACAGACGAGGGCAAAGGTCACAGTGTTCGGAAGGAAGCTACGGGTCAGTTATTAAAAGAATAAAAAACACACACACACACACAAAACATTTGGTCTTGTGTACAGTCATATGCAGTATATTGCATTGCAATGACCACCGACTTCGCAGATGCAGCTTTCCCTCTCTAAATCAGTCATGAGTCATGATGTCTGGAGCTCCCACCATAGATGTCTGGAGCTGATATAACTATAGGTAGATCTCCTACCATAGATGTCTGGAGCTGATAGAACCATAGGTAGATCTCCCACCAGGGATGCGAGCCATACTTCCATGATCAGCCGCTCCATGAGGAGTAGGAGTCATCCTCAGTCTGATCCTCCAGTACGGCAGACAACTGAGTCATACAGTCTAGATATCTGATATCTCACACGTATGGTCCATTTCAGTAAACATGTTTCCTTTGCTCTTTGCTTCAAAGTGCCTGATGAAAAGTTCGAGCTGCGTGATTTAGGACCTTGATGCTATGCCAGGGTGACATTCAGCTTAATGAAGTTCTTGAAAGCACTGTGTGTGTGTGTGTGTGTGTGTGTGTGTGTGTGTGTGTGTGTGTGCACTGTTAATCTATTTCATCTGCACCAGAGCCTTAGAGGGAGCACCGCCCAACTGCACATACTCTTGCCTTTTGGGCCCTCAGCATAGTGAACACTGTGGCACATGTAGATACACAGGCATAGATGCATATACCAACTTTCATTCACGAACCATGACTGGTATTCATACACATTTCTTCATGTCTTGTGTAGATTTTTATACGCTTGAGAGAGATTTTACATGTAAAATAGTGGAATAAATAAAGGACAAAAACCTGAGGAGCAGGGAAAACAACCGGCACAAAGTAAGCCAACCATCTGTCATAAACGTGACATAACTAGGTCATAACAGTTTATGACAGGCCTCAAAGACATGTTATTCTCATATACTCATCATAACAGTTACTGTGCTAAGGTGTTTTTCTGTCATGGTTAAATGAGCCTCATGAAGGAAGTGTCAAGCAAAGAAAAAAAAAAATCTCCTGATTTCCTTAATGTGTTTCTCTCCAATGCACAATGACATCATAAACAACATCTTCCACAAAAACAGGTGAATGGCCGTAACATTCTGTCAGTGGATTACGATCGCCTCTTGCGGACGGAGAGAATCTATGACGACCACCGTAAGTTCCTGCTGAAGATCCTGTACGACACGGCTGGCCAGCCTGTGCTGTGGACCCCCAGCAGTAAGCTTCTACCAGTCAACATTACTCGCACCAGCGGTGGGCTCATCAGCGCCCTCCAGTGGGGATCAGAGGCAGAGCGGGTAGAGTACGACAGCCAGGGACGGTTGGTCACCAGAGAGTTCCCTGATGGCAAGACCTGGACCTACACTTACATGGAGGAGGTAAGTGTGTGAGCAGCTCCAAATACAAAATATGTCTATGAATTATACTTTGCCATAACTGCCAACAGTTCTATTGCCAGAATTATGATAAATTGGAGAAACCAATTGTTTAGAGGCATGCTTGACAGCCTGAGGTAGCTGAATATGGTAGAGAAGTTCATCCATAGTAACAATTAACCACAAACTTAGTATAAATTTGAGTAGAGCTTTTCTGAATAAGGACTGAATGTGTTGTACTGCGACCCTGTGATAGAACTGTTCTGTTTTTTTCCTCAGGCTGTGGTGCTGCTCTTAGCCAGCCAGCGGCAGTATGTCTTTGAGTACGATGCCCACGGGCTCCTGTCCGGCGTCACCATGCCCAGTTTGGCGCGTCACACTATGCACACGGTCCGCTCTCTCGGGTACTACAGCAACCTCTACCATCCACCAGAGAGCAACGCCTCGGTGGCCATTGACTATCGAGAGGACGGCCTCCTCTTAAGAGTGGCCCATCATGGAACGGGCCGTCGGGTTCTGTACCGGTACCGAAGGCAGAACAAATTATCTGAGGTTCTGTACGACAGCACCAAAGTCACCTTCACCTTTGACGAGACAGCTGGCGTGCTGAAGACCATCAATTTGCAGAACGAGGCGTTCATCTGCACTATCCGCTACAGACAGCTGGGGGCGCTAGTGGACCGGCAGATCTACCGCTTCAATGAGGAGGGCATGGTGAATGCCCGCTTCGACTATGCCTACGATGGGAGCCTTCGCGTGGCCAGTGTTCAGGGAGTCATCAATGAGACTCCACTCCCCATTGACCTCTACCAATATGACGACATCTCAGGGAAGCTGGAGCAATTTGGCAAGTTTGGCGTGATCTACTACGACATCAACCAGATCATCTCCACCTCCGTCATGACCTACAGCAAGCACTTCGATGGCCACGGGAGGGTCAAAGAGATCCAGTACGAGATGTTCCGGACGGTGATGTACTGGATCGCCTTCCAATACGACGCTGCGGGCCGAATTGTGAAGAAGGAGATGAAAATCGGGCCGTACGCCAACTCCACTAAGTATACCTACGAGTATGACGTGGATGGTCAGCTTCAGATGGCGTCTCTGAACGACCGTGTGTCGTGGCGATACAACTACGACCTGAACGGAAACCTCCACCTCCACTCCAGCCCTCGGCTAACCCCTTTGCGTTATGACCTCCGAGACCGAATCACGCGCCTGGGAGACCTCCAGTACCAGCTGGATGAGGATGGCTTCCTGCGCCAGCGAGGCTCAGAGATCTTTGAGTATAACTCCAAAGGCCTCCTAGAGCGAGTCTACAGCAAATCCCTGGGCTGGAGTGTCCGGTACCGCTACGACGGACTGGGTCGCCGGGTCTCCTCCAAGGCCAGCGGGGGCCAGCACCTGCAGTATTTCTACGCAGACCTGACCTACCCAAGCCGGATCACACACGTGTACAACCACAGTAGCATTGAGATCACTTCGCTGTACTACGACCTGCAGGGCCACCTGTTCGCCATGGAGATGAGCAGCGGCAAGGAGTTCTACATTGCCTGCGACAACACGGGCACGCCATTGGCCATCTTCAGCAGCGAGGGCCTCCTCCTGAAGCAGGTGCAGTACACGGCCTACGGGGAGGTGCACCTCGACTCCAACCCCGACCTACAGCTCCCGCTAGGCTTCCACGGGGGCTTGTACGACCCTCTCACCAAGCTGGTCCATTTTGGCGAGCGGGACTTTGACATCATGGCAGGCCGCTGGACCACTCCGTGTCCCACCACTCTTAAAGACGTGGGGAAGGACCCCAGGCCTTTCAACCTGTACATGTTCAGGAACAATGACCCCATCAGTCAAGGACACAATGTACGGAAGTATGTCACAGGTAAGAGACACCTTCTGTAAATGTGTTCTTGTCTAATGTAGAACATGTAATTATGTTGCTGTTGACAACATGCTCAATTCTGTTCTGTTAAAACACAGTCATCATGATTATAATGTACAATGATTGATTTGTTTATTTAATTTATTTGCCATTTATTGTTTTTGTTTTTTTTCAGATGTAAACACCTGGCTGGTAACCTTTGGCTTTCACCTGCACAACACCATACCTGGTTTTCCTGCCCCCAAGTTTGACATCAACAATCCTTCATATGAACTGATAAAGAGCCAGATTTGGGATGACCTCCCGGTTAGTATTTCACTATATGTTCCACATGTTAGTATAAAATGTGTCTGTCGATGGCTCTTATATTAATATGTCTTTAGTCTATGAGAAACCGTGCTACTTGTAAGGCAATACAGATATGCATTTTCTTCAAAATCAAAGAGAAAAGTTAAATCATGTCATCAGATGGTGTTTAATATGAATGATCTAAAAGGCACAGAAGCACTTTGATAATTCATAAAATCTTGTCAGCTGGAAATTAAAAGCTTTCTGAAGAGAGCAGACCCCTGTAAAATCTCTTTGGAGGGAATGCCCAAGCACCGTAATGAATGCTTAACATAGTGATGTCTATTCTATTCTTTTCTGTTCTTCATAGCCTGTCTTTGGGATGCAGCAGGACGTTATCAGGCAAGCCCAGGCCTTCCTGTCGTTCAGACGTCTGCCTGAGGTGCAGTTCGGCCCAACCCCACACACAGAGAGGCCGTGGCTGTGGTTTGCCCCAAGCACGTCCCTGGTTGGACGGGGCGTCATGTTAGCCGTTAGCCGAGGCAAAGTGGTGGTGACCCACACACTTAGCACCTCCAGCGAGGACTGCATCAAGCTGGCCTCTGTACTCAGTGGCGCCATCTACCTGCAGGACCTGCACTACATGCTGGACAGCTGCGACACGCACCACTTTGTGAAGCCGGGTGCAGCTGACAGCGACCTGGCCGTGCTACAGCTCACAACCGGCCGGCGGGTACTAGAGAATGGCGTCAACGTGAGCGTGTGGCAGTCGACGGCGGTGGCGGGCGGGCGGACGCGGCGCCTGGTGGACGTGGAGCTGCGGTGTGGGACTCTGGCACTGCACCTGCGCTACGGCACCACGCAGGACGAGGAACGCGAGCGCATTCTGGAGCTGGCCCGCCAGAGGGCGCTAGTGAGCGCCTGGGCCCGCGAGCAGCAAAGAGTCAGGGATGGAGAGGACGGCGCTCGCCCCTGGACCGAGGGAGAGAAACGACAGCTACTGAGCGGAGGGAAGGTGCCTGGGTATGATGGGTACTATGTACTCTCCGTTGAGCAGTACCCGGAACTAGCCGACAGCCCCAACAACATCCAGTTCCTCCGGCAAAATGAGATTGGCAAGAGGTAACACACAGTTCCCTTCAGCTTCCTGAAGACAAAGCCAACGGAGACTTTAATGCTGAGGTAACACAAGATCGCTGGAGGCAGTGGATGCTGTGGATTTTATTATAGTCACAGCATGAGCAAGTCTAATAAAATGACAAGAGCAGAGACAAGTGGACCATTTCTGTGCTTTTTTTTTGCAAGTGATGAACACAGCTCTGCTTTGATATCGGAGTGCTAAAATGTGAACAAGAACTTGTAGCTGTATGAGGGATTGAGGGAGCAAAGTGGACTAAGGACTCATGAACCTCCTTTAAATTGGGTGCAGTAATGTAATAATGATGGGAGCAGTAAACGGTCATGTTTGGGTTATTCCCTTGTAAAAATGGCTGGCGTGACATGCAGTACAACACTGGAGATTATTTTTACTCAAAGGGAGGTGCAAGTCGGCGAATATAGACCAACGCTGTGCGTTGTGCCACAATATATAATCTGTAATTGTATGAAGCCTTGCCAAGGCAAGAGTCTCAACAGCACAACTTCATAAGCCTGAATCATCACCGTCACAAGCAAACTAATGTACAGTGGAAATAATTTATAAAATAGTTTCTATCTCCTTTATTTATTTGTCTATTTATTTGTTTGTTTGTTCATTTGTTTAGTTAGTTTGTTTAAGTACAGTAGTCATTGGAAACTATCTGAAAACTACATGGGCATGAACAAAAGAGCAGTCACTCCCCTCTGAGTGTTACGGAGTTTGAAGGCAAGCATATTCAAAAGTACAGGATGTAATTGAGTGTGTGAATAGTATGAAATTGTCACTTTGTATCTGCTGTAAATGTGTGTTTCTAAAGCGTCGAGCTACAGGTGAAAAAGACAATCCTACAAAGTCTACTGTGGAAAGAAAAAAATAAAATAAAACATACAACCACTACCACCAACTACAAAGAACACATCTGTTACTTGTGTTTTATTTACCGTTCAGTTTTTGTGGACCAAAGGGGTATATACACATGTTCCTGGGCAGCTGGATATTAGACAGGGATGTTGAGATGATTCAACACTGCTGAAGAGAAAGCCGGTTCATAAACACAGAAGACATAGTTATTAGAGTTTGGCAGAGCTTGTCTATGAATTCGACCAATTTATTCAGTACATAATGGTCACGGTGGCAGTCATTTATGTTGAGTATTTATACTTTATCAATAAAAAGTGAAACAGGCAAACTGCTCCATAGCACATTTCTTCTACACCCATTCAACACATCATAATGTATGTTTTTAATTTTATTAATTGTATGAAATCAACGATCTGTAAAATAAAGTGTTTCCCCCCCCCCCCAGTTATACAAGCCAACCCAAGAAACAAAATAATAACAATTTAGCTTCGAGCTGTCTCTAAATTATTTATGCCCCAGATGTGGGGAAGGGGAATTGAATTTTCCCAAATGTTTGTCTTTTGTGTGAAAAACCGCAATGTGTTTGGAAATGAGGGCCAATTCCAGGGGGCGTGGTATGGTATGGACCATTTTCATCCTCAAAGGAATGGCTGAAGTGAAACAGGACAGGACTCCTATAATTATTCTGGCAGGAAACTCATTCAATCATTATCTAATTCTATTATTTCTTAACTTGCTGACTTTATCAGTCTCAGTCCCCACTGCACACCAGGGTGTGTGGTTCTCTTCTTTGAGTTTCATCCTTGAGCTGGATACCCTGCTAACACATCCTCAGGGGTAGCTGATGAAAATAGCATAAACACTAAAATGCACTGGTATGGGTTGGCTGAAGAAATCTTTTGTTTTATACGTAAGGCTACATAGTAAAGCGGGTGGGAGAGTTGATCCTGGATGTGATTTATGGTTCGGCCAGACAGGTCACTTATGGATTCAGAAAATCCTTTCCAAAACACTGTTCACATTCACCTCTAACATTTTAAACAACAGGGAACGTTGTCTGGGTGGTCAAGGCTTTCGTGATTTTTAGTGAGGAGCTTCGTGCTCCTTGAAATGGAAAACACAGACGGTATGTAATAAGGAAAAGCATACAAAGCACAAGCAAATCAATACCGATATCTCACTGTATGTACACTGTGTTTATGCACGTTGTTAGGGCATGTTGATTTTCAGTGTTCATATGAACGTGAAGAGACCCTTGAGTCACCGCCCTGAGGGCTTATGGCCCCTATGGCCAGAGAGCGCACTACTTATTAGCCCAGTAATCCTAGCCTGGAGAGAAACTGAATAAACATGGGCTCGTAATGAAATGGAAAACATCCCGTATGACAGGCAGGGTGTGCAGTTTGGTGACGGTGACAATGTGACCCTGTGACCCTGTGTAGGGAAGGGGAAAATGTGTCCTATTTGAATTCAGTCCTGGCCTGTACTGTCAGACACACAAACCAACACTAAGATGTGGATGGAGAATTGGCTTACTGACGACATATCCAGCATACTCTAAATACTTTTGTGCATGAGACAAAGTTAGTGAACAATTTATTCAGGCTGGATATTTTATGGATAGAGCACACTGGATGGAAAATACCCACATATACTGTAGCTACAGTGGTATCTTATTATGGAATGGAGAAGCTCAGATGAAAGCCAGCATCACCCCTGAGTTAGATTTAACCCAGTCAGTTCATGTTTACGCATGAGATGACGTATTAGGTCGTGAATAGTGAATCAGACTGGACTCATCTTCTGCTCCATATACACACACACACACACACACACACACACACACACACACACACACAGACACACACACACACACACACACGCCTTACACTCATTACGGATTTCATGCCAGCACACTTCGGCATTCTTTTTTCTGATCGTTATGGATGAGAGAGGAGAGTCTGAAATTCATATTTAATAAGGAGGAGATGTTTGAGGTACGGGTAGGAGTGTGAGAGAAAGGTTTGAGCTGAGTTGAGCTAAGAAAGACTAGATGCTGAGTGGCAAGAAGAGGCATGAAACCAAATCTGCTTTGATGTTGGTCGTAAAAAAAGTCCTCTAATTTAAACAGCCTTAATTCAAAGAACATTACTTTAATAAGTATTGCCCCACTTTCATCAACCAGATAGGTCTTTGGTCTCGGGGTTAAACACTCCAAAATGAAATGAATCTTTCCTTGTCAGCTTCAGTTTTACGGAGTTTAAAATGTGGGTACAACTAGTCAGCAATGCTAGCTCAGACCGTTGCAACATTGAGGACAATCACATTTAATCCTGCTGCATATAAAAGGAAGGACTTAAAGGGAGGCCGGGTGCATTTGTTTTGGTGTTTGAAAGTGACCAACTTTGGGCTGTATCACACACTCACCTTTAAGATCATCAACAAGTCCTAGTCCACCTCTTTCTGAGAGCTACCTTGGGAATGACTGAAACACCAGACCTAACTAAATCTCTAAGGTTAAAAGTTCACTGCATTCGTCTCTCAAATACATTCATCACACTTGCATATGGGAAGACACATTTCCATTACAGCATGCAACATCATAGAAATGTCTATGGGTGAAAGAGGAACTCAGAAGTGAACTACTAGCGCCCTCTGCAGTTGGAAATGATGAATGATGAACGATGATGAACACTTGAGACATGAGGCAGGGGACAGCAATCTCTACCACAGTCACAGTCTTTCATTTCAGCCAACCACCTGTTCTGACAAACTAATCACTAAAAAAGACTGACATAGGCATGATTGACATTGAAGCAGTCCAATCAGACATGACTGGCAGGAGCTTAGGTCACACTGTGGTTAGGGTTGGACATCCCTGCCAGGGCTGGATGGGTTTTAAGTCATCTGTAAGTTGAGAAGTCTTGGCGAGGCACGTCTCCGTTAAGTTTATTCTGATTGGCCCCCAATCCTCAAACCCATCCAGCCCTGATCTGTTCCCATGGAGCTGCTATATTGGCAAGAGCCAACGCATGTGAGCAAGAGAGAAATGGTGGGGAGCCTAGAGGGAGTGACCAGTGACCAGTGACCAGTGACCAGACGCACAAGATCTCCCCCCAAACACGTCAGTTACCCAGACAACAGCTGGTTAGATAGCCAGACTAACCAGGTTGAGGAGTAGTTGTGATATAAGCAACAGGAAGCACCCTGAAGCATCCTTCACTATCTTTACAGCCTTTTTGAACAGAACAGAACCTGATTTTGTTCTGCCTTGACTGCACTCATCAGATTGATTTCTGCCAGATCCTGAGACGGATTGATATTTCTCGGTGGAGTTCGGGATGGATGGTGAAGGCTCTATTGTGTGCGCACGTCTCTCAAACGAACAACTGCCGGAGGGAAGACAATACAGCTGTAGAAAATAATCCAATCAATGTACTGACACGAAAAAAAGCCTTCATTGTTTCAGAAAGAGACAAACATATTTACTTATTTATAGTTGACTTACTACTACTGTACTACTCTCAGTGGTGAACACGATGACTGTATACAGTTGATGGGTGACATAAGAGTCCAACAACTGTGCGTAACAATAACATATGTTTAACATTTTAATTGAAATTTTAAATGCAAAAACCAAAACACAGGTAGTGAGCAAAACGGAGCCCCCTAAGGGTCATGGTGGGAATTCTTTTTGATGGAGAGAATTTTTCATAGTTACGTTCCGACGCAATATTTTTGCATTCCCTCGCAATAAGTTTTGAGTTCCCACACTATAGCCTACATTTTGCTTTACTTTACAATCCCTTTGCGATACCACTACTTTTTGTCTATTTTCCACTAATATGCAACGCCATGACATGGATCAGCTCATAGAATTGTACTTATAAACCTGGCATTAAATATGAGGATATAGTTTTACTGCTTAATAATACGCATGGCTATGTAATCAGCTGAACACAGCTATGCTGCAGGGACAATAGTCTGACCTGTGCACATCTTAATGCAGCAATAAGGAGTTCTGTTCCAAAACTAGCAAGCTAACTACCTAAAAGGCATGCAAAAACTTTGCAAACACCACCAACAGCTCAGTTGACACTGGTAGAAGCTTGCCAACAGACTAACTGGTGTCTTTTTGCGGTATAGCTGGCAATATCATGCTGTGAAAGCTTTTCTTCCATTTTTGCAGGGTATTCCAGCCCGGTACAGAGAACTACACAGGGCATATATCCTGGACGGCTGGTGTGAAAGACACAGGTGTTTATCTGTCCTTCACATGACCATATTAATATGCTATCAAAATGAATTTGAGGATGGTACCAAAACTAGTTGCCTATAAAACCATACCTCAAATAGTGTCAAATTGTTGAATAGTGTTACTTTAATAGAGACGGTGTAGCCTACCCAAACATTCAGAATATAGCCTAATTAAAGTTATACTGACAATGGCTGTCTCGACTGCTTTGGCGGAAAGGTCATTCAGCTGCTTGAGACATTTAAAATACATACCCGAGGAACCATATGACAGAATAGCAGGATTGGCTCTAATGAGGATTTATAGACTTTGAAATCGATACCTCTCGACACCAGGAGAGTCCATCTTTCATTGTAAAGTAGCTGGTTCATTCTTGTAAAGACAGCTTATAAAACCAGGAGTTGGGTTACTGGTGGTGCACATCATAAGATAGCGACCAACAAAACACATTTGCTTCAGCATTTATATGATCGAGGTTTATTCTTTCTTTCAATAAACGCGTCGCGTTATGTCTGTTCGACTTTGTTGACTTGCAAATTTGGTAATTTCCCCTTGGTTTTTGTGCCTTTGCACAAGTAGGCAACATAGTAGTTAAATGGTTTATTATTTATCTGTTTTAAGTGTGTTGATTTTTGTTAGGCTATATCCCACTCTGATGTGCTGTAGCCGACAAAATGATCATCGCTTGGTTATGAAAATGGATCAAAGATTTGCGGCGGTATTTTAGTTATGTCGCATCTACACTCCATTCGCCAGTTTACTAGGTAGTCTACACACACAAATAAATCCTGCAATAGTCCTATCCAGCATGGAGGACCAAACCTGCCATATTTATAAATGAATAAATGAACAAATAAATGAATACAGAAATAAATAAATACAGAAATAAATAAATACATAAATGTAAATTATAAGTAGCTATTGATTGACAATTGTGCATTAATTAATACATGTATCCATTTATTTCTGTCTAAATGCATGGATGTGGACATTTATTTATTCATTCATTCATTTGTAAATATGGCAGGTTTGGTCCTCCATAGTCCTGCAATAAATCTCCCTTCATGATCGCATATTGTTCAGTTTATGTTGACGCTGTTGGCACACTCTATGGTGGCACAGACACTCTATGGTGGCACAGCTTTCTTGAGTGTGCATACCATGAACAAGCTTGATTCCTGTGGCCCTCTCTGCAGTATGAACACAGTGGATGAGAAATCAGTGAAGCACTCATTGAACACACAGCTCTCAGCATTCAGATCGGTCTGTGAAGGTTGCCGGGGGAAATGGGCCTCAATCATCCCACTGAGTTGTCAAAGGGTGTTTTACAATTACCACTGAATTGGCTCCAGCTGAACCAATCAGTTGCAGCACAGGCTGAAAAGTCATCTCAACAAAGCAAAGTATTGTGTACACACAGTAATACACCACAACATTATTGATGGAGCGCTCTCATGGTTGTATGTCTGCAGCCAAATGAAACTGAGGGATGAGAGAAACAGACCTGGAGAATTTCAGTAATGCATAATTCAAGTGTTTACACAGAACGGCATTCAACCCATCTCAATCAAATATATATATGAGAAATCAATAAAAAAACAAATAAATTATTACTAAGCCAAAGATCAGTGGTGTATAATGACATTTGGTAGTAACAAAGTTCACCATTAATAGACAGTGAAGAGACTGGGCGGCCCTGTATTTCCCCGTGTCTTACACTCCTACTCACGGACTGCCATGTTGCTCAAGCGTGGATGTTTCCAGTTGTGTGATCCATAAATTAGTCATGATAAGGCGCCATTGAGCTGCATCTTAAACCAGCGGCTCGTCTGCATTAAAACTACAAACAGTAATATTTCAACACATACTTGAAGATAGAAGAATACAAACAATTATAGTTTGTTTGGGCTGTTCATCAAACCATTGTTTCTCTCCTCCTCTCTCTTCGGTCATTAGGCCAATGTCGCTCAAGAAGTCAAACAGGATAAAGTGGTGTAGCAACCACAGTGCATAAGCTGATTTTACCTGCAATTTTATTTCCCTTCAGTCTGTCTGGCATTCTAGTTATTTTAGTTATGTGTTCTTGAAAAGTAATTTTTATTTCTATTTCAGTTAACAAAATGATTTTTTTTTCACTGCGGTTTTAGTCTTAGTTTTTGTTAACTGTAATAACCCTTGTTTGCACCCCCGTTGTTATTTCTCTGAAATGAAAATGTGTCCTACATGTGTGAGCACAGATGAAAACACAACACATTTGAAAGGCTTACAATGAAGAAGGCCCACCGTAATGCCCAAATGTGCTGTGTATGCCATGACGTGAATGAAGAGTCCACCATCAGCCATAGTGACAACTCTTTCTCGCTTGTAATAATTGGGATGGCTATTAGCTTGGGTGTCACACAGCTTCCATATTCAGGTACGCCCGCCCCCTTGGATAAGGAGGACCCTCCACATTATTGGACTTAAGCAGGTGGTGCTGGGCAACAAGCATTGGAGTGTCAGAGCGCCACAGAACGGCGTTTTTCTCGTAAGGCCGCCTCTGGCGCCCTCAGCTGGCCGTACTCAAATAGTACACGCAGAAGAAAAGAGTTTGTTTGCAATATCAATGCGGCAGGAGTCAAGGAGCAGCAGGGGAGTCATAAGCAATGTTTATTAAGAATAAACATTAACATTTATTAGCAATATGCAGTGGCCTACCGCTGATACTAAGAGGTCAATATATTATTCCATTCACAGCTGCTATAATAGGCTCACTGTCACCAACATGCACATGTTGTTAGGACTGCCTGGCAGACAGACATGGGTCATCATTGAATTTGTTTTTGATTTTAATTTAATTTAATTTAATTTAATTTAATTTAATTTAATTTAATTTAATTTAAATTTGAATTACAAAAAATGTGCAAAATAGAATATTCATACCTCTCCTTTTAAAATGTTCAATTGATGGAACGAATATTGATCGTGGCTTGAGTGACCTAAAGTAAACCATAAAGACACTGAGCCTGTGAGTTGGGTTTGGGTTTCCAAATAACGGCATAAATAAATGAATAAAATGGTGTTGGTGGTTTTCATTTATCTACCCCCCATTCTTCATTTTCCTCATCACCCCATCTACATCACTATACACTCTACACATCCACATATAGCCCACATTCTCCACGTGAAACGGTCTGCACTCCTCTGTACAGATTAACCCATAAACAAACACCTAAATATCGATCCTCAGTACAACAGTCTGCCTGCACTCTCAGACAGATCAAAAGAGGCCTCCGATCTGAGCTGATGGAAAATGTGTACTGCATGTCGTCGTGGAGTGTCTAAAAAGACATTTTAAGCAAACACATTAATAGCCGCATAAAAATAAAAAAGGTTGGACTGTACATTAAATTAGTGTAATTTAATATATGCACTCTTACTTACGCTCTTCTTTTATGATAGTTACATTTAGGGTTAGCTTTTCTAAGCTTAACTTTTCTTGTCTCTTTTTGAACAGCCAGCACTCTTTCTTTCTCCGACTGCTACACAATACGGTATTTTTTTTAATAAACTGACACGTTTTCTGTTTAGTCATTTTGTTTTTGCCCCTCAGGGTCACATGGTTAAACAAATGGCTGAGTAAATAACTTTAGCCGCCAAATATTGTGTAAAATTCCAGGAGTCCTCGTGTTTCGGGCATTATTGATTACTGCCGTGTTTTAATAGGGCAAAGGTTATTCACCGAATCAAGTCAAGTCATTTGTTTGTCATAATCTATGGTGCCACACAATCTACTACATCTGATATGTATGTATGCCTCCCTCCTGATGTTGGCTCTGAAACACTGCTGTAAAATGTGTTTGAAATCAATCAATCAAACAAACTGTATTCATACAGTGCATTTCATACCAGGAGGTAACACAATGCGGCTCACAGAAGAGAATGGGGGGTTACAAACACACTATGAGACACAGATTTTCCAGAGAGATGAAAAACCATATCATGTAAGTGCAAACATATTACAAGGCACGCAAACGTGAATATTGGAGTTCCAATTGACTGGTGGGCACAGGAGGTTCTCCTGGCATGACTTCAGATGGTCCAACTGTTACAGATCGAAAGGTACAGGCTGCACATTTGCACACAGAGAGAGAGAGAGAGAGAAGAGAAAGAGAGAGAGAGAGAGAGAGAAAGAAAATTGAAAAATGACAAACAGCACAACACAAGGAAAAGCTTTATGGCAGTCATTAATATGTGATTTTTGTATAATGAAACATTAATCCTGACAACTAGTTAAGTTGGACCATTCAAGGGGTGCAAGAGTGAGAGAGAGAGAGAGAGAGAGAGAGAGAGAGGCTGATGGTGATTGGCTGGTTGTCAGTTGAAGGGAGCCTATAAAGGTCTGAACACACCCCAGCCACGGGTTCATTAAGTCTGACTAGACAAAAAAAGAGGGTGAAAGAGGTTGTTTTGCGAGAGGGATACAGAGCGAGGGATAGAGAAAAAGTGAGTCTGAGGGTTGGAGGGATAGACAGAGAGTGCCCGAGAGATAGGAGAGAGATAGAGAAAGAAGGAGAGTGGCAGTGTGAGGAGGGATAGAAAAGAGAGAGAGAGAGAGAGAGAGAGAGAGAGAGAGAGAGAGAGAGAGAAAGGGATAGAGAGAGTTTATTGTCTGTATTGACCCTATATCCAGCAGAGCCATGAGTGGATGCCCATACTTCGCGAAGAGAGACATGTGAGTACTCTACTGTACAGGGACGCGACCCCTGGACTGACCCCTGGGGAAGCCCACTCTTACCTGCCTGCCATGACCGAGACCTACACACACTCACTGACTCATGCAGAGCATTTGTGTGTGTGTGTGTGTGTTTCTTTGTGTGTGTGTGTGTGTGTGTGTGTGTGTATGTGTGTGTGTGTGTGTGTGTGTGTGTGTGTGTGTGTGTGTGTGTACGTGTGTATGTGTCTGTGTGTATACATTTGTGTGTGTATATCTGTGAGTGTTTGTACATGTGTGGTGTGCATGTGCGTGTGCGTGTGCATGTGCGTGTCCCTTCAGCCGACATCAGCAGAAGGACGAGGAGGAAAGAGATGACTCTCAAGATGGGACTAACAAGGCCAGCAAAGGAGGGATCATCTACGGAGACTACCTGCAGGTAAAACACACACCTGTCACACACACACACACACACACACACACACACACACACACACACACACACACACACACACACACACACACACACAGCTGACACACACATAAACACACACACTATTAACCACAACAGATGCTCCAGACTGTCCAGTCCAGTATGTTCACTCCACTGCAGTGACCACTGATGCCAAAGGCACCAAGGTAAATAAACAAGTAAATAAATATGTGCTTACACAAAACTAAGAGTGTGCTGTTGATTTGTTTGTGTCTAGCTGGATAAGGTTGTGACAGCTCAAGTTCTCCAGAGTGAACTAAAAGGCAATAAGATCCATGATGAGCACCTGTTCATAGTTACTCACCAAGGTAGGTAGCCTGTCTGCTCCACACTAACAGAGTTTATTCATTCCCATCAGATTAGAACCACTTTCCCTTCATTTGTAAAGTAATGTAAAGCATAGTAAAGAAACCGAGTTGCCAACTTTCAGTGCCATCTTTCCATCACATGTGGCCATCTGTTAACTGGCACGCCATCATTCCATCAAACTAAGCAAATCCATTCTCAAACTCGGAAATCTCAATTTGGGGTTAAGGGTCATGTTTAAGGGGCCAAATATAACTGATTGTTTTTCTCCATCCTGGGTGCAGCGTATGAGCTGTGGTTTAAGCAGATCTTATGGGAGCTAGACTCAGTCAGGGAAATCTTCATCAGTGGACATGTGAGTTTTTGTCCATTTAACACTCTCTCTTTCTCTCTCTCTCTCTCTCTCTCTCTGTGTGCGTGTGTGCCTGCGTGCATATCTGCTGTTGTAGTTAAATTGACCAAACATTTACACATTTCCTTGACCACCGTCAGCCACTTAACTGTATTGTAAATTAGCACAATCTGTTTTCCAAAGTGAAGGCCCTCACATTGTAACAGACACAAGATTCATCTTTGACTAATGCTCAGCATTCCCTAACCAATGCCGTCTTGTGTACTGGATAACAGTGGATAAGTCACAGTCATTACTAACTCTCTGAGTCAAAAGAGGAAGTGTTAAGGTCGAATTATACTTCTGCGTCGGTGTCCGTCCTCTTTACGGATGGGCGGGGAAACGGATTCGGACGGATTCGGACGTACTGTTTTTGATTTAGTGGGTATCGCCGATCAGTCCTAACACATGGCTGTGTCCAGGTGCGGGATGAGCGCAACATGCTGAAGGTGAACACACGCATCCACAGGATCGTCATGATCTTCAGGCTCCTGGTCGACCAGTTTAATGTTCTGGAGACTATGACTGCTTTGGATTTTTTTGATTTTAGGTGCGTAGATTATTTAGCTTTTATTTGTTTGTTGACCACGTAGGTCTAAAAAAAATATGAAAATCATTATTTGATGCGTTCTTTTTTTTTAATCTAACTTGGGCCTGTATAGATGTATTTTTGGGTGCATGATTTATTTGTGTGTAACTGTGGGCTTGTTTTCTGTGTATGTGTCTGTGTGTGTCTGTGCGTGTGTTTGTGCGTGTGTATCTACTAAACCAGGGAGTACCTGACTCCGGCCTCTGGCTTCCAGAGTCTGCAGTTCCGTCTCCTGGAGAACAAGATTGGCGTCCCTGATAATCTGCGTGTTCCTTATAACCGGCGGCACTACCGGGACAACTTCCGCGGGCAGGACAGCGAGCTTCTCTTCGAATCCGAGCAGGAGCCCTCACTGATACAGCTGGTGGAGGTAGAGGCCTTTAATAAGCTCAAAGACCCACAGGTTTTCATATTAGCCATGATAAGAGGCCTTCAGAGGTCAAAGGTCACTCAGGGTTTTAGACATCATACAGAGAGAGATATAGTAATGTGTGATAGTGTTTATGCTGGGCATCAGTATCATCTAAACAAAGGATAAACACACCACACGATAAAACGTGGATCAGTTACTGCACATACTGTGTAACATCGTACATGCACTATGGAGAACAGGTACAGTTGTAACACGTTTTCATATATATACACTACATACAACATACATCTTTCGTCTACTGTAGCACTGTATGGAAAAGGAATTTTGGAGTTACCGATGACCAGCTTGGTAGAGGATTTTCAATGTGCTTGCTGGCATACTTTGACACTCTGCAGGATCTTTGGATTTTGGCATACTTAGAGCCACCTTAATCTACGGGGCAGAAGTATGGCTGAAAAGCCCAGGTGGACTGGGACATGTTGTGGGGAAATCTCTCAGTAATGCGTGGGTGAATCCTTCCTTTGGGGTGTCTGTTGTTGTCTGTTGGTATCTCTGGTAGTATCCTAAGCCATCAGGAGTATGGAGGGGGGAGGGGGGAGGGACTGGGACGCCAGACACCACTGTTGAGCCCTCTGGGGGCTTCATGGGCCTAATTCAATGAAACACTTGCCCAACCCAGTGAAATGATCACAAAGGCGTTGTTGTTGTTGGTTGTGTTGTTGGTGGTGTTGTTGTTGTTGTTGTTGTTAAGTGTCATTAAGTGTTGTTGTTGTTGTTGTGTTATTAAGTATCAGTATGATGGTGGTAGTGCACCCGGCTATGTTAAAATACATAGGCTAGGTTGTGGGGTATGAGTACTTGCATGTGACAGTGAAAGGACTGGCAGCTGTAGGAAGTTCACAAGCAGTAACACAAGGAATGTAACATCTTCCTGTGAATAACTAAAAAAAGAACACTGAAATGCCTTGGTGACAGTTGTAACGTGTCGGGGACAGTTGTAACGTGTCGGGGACAGTTGTAACAGTGGGGTCGGGGATGGGGTGGCAGGAGAGAGAAAGAAACTTAGTTCATCCTGAAGCAAGTTAGGAGGAGAGGAAAAGGAGAGAACAGGGGAGGGAGGGAAAAGAAGAAGAGGAGTGTGAGAGAGAGAGAGAGAGAGAGAGAAGGGACTTCCCAAGTGAGAGATGGTGAAAAGGAGAGGCAGACAGCAGGTGCTGAAAACTGCTCTGCAGTCGACCCCGCACTGTCATTTATCATTTATCCTTTTATATAATGTAATACTTGCTTGCTAGTCTACCTGTTATTTTCTCTATCTCCCTCTGTCTCTCTCTTTCACAGACACACACACATACAGTTTAGTATGTAAATAAATTCATTGTTAACTAAACTTACTTTTCAAGTGCCTATGTTGTGGCTGTATACATCTCAAATTGTCCCACAAGGTGCTACAAAACAATGAGAAATTAGCAGGATTATTTCAGTGCAGAATGGTATTTATTTGACAATGTTTTGCCCATTAATATCAAATGTAAAAAAAACAGTGCTGCCCCATAGAATGTGTACAAATATGTTAGAAAACATATTAACATTAGTCTTCTCAACACCTTTGACGTCGGTATTTAAAAAATCCTGCCCTAGGTCTTGTGCCTATTATCTGTTTTCTCTGTGTTGCAGCAATGGCTTGCACGCACCCCAGGTCTTGAGGAGAACGGATTCAACTTCTGGGGGAAACTGGAAGTCAACATTACAAAAGCACTGAAGATGGAGAAAGAGAAACTAGAGGTTTGTTAGCACCTCCTGATACTCGTTCACCAGCTCGAAAAGTCGTCTCTCACAGCTATAGATTCACCTGGACTCAAACTAAACATTCTTGATGCTGACTACAAAGATGGTCTGCAGTACTGTAGCATTTAACAGATTCAAACATTACATTCATTCAGTGACACTTTTTGGTAGCATTTCTAATCAGACTATGGAAACAATGATGTATGTACTGAAGTGAAGTGAATGATTGAATGAATGAATGAATGAATGAATGAATGAATGAATTCATGCATCTTGCACTGAAATCAAAAGTAGGCTGACATAACACCTTATATGGAACTCTTAAAGATCAGGTAGCATGGAATCAGCTGTAATGTTTTGCTCTTGAACAGAGAAAGCCAGAGTCGGAGGATAAAGATGAACATATGGCAGAATTCCATAAGCAGAGAGACGTGCTGACATCCCTGTTTGATGAGAAAAGACATGATCACCTTGTGAGTAAAGGTGAGGACATCCATCTCTCTCTCACACACACAGTCACACAGATATGCACACACGTGCACACACACATGCACGCTCGCACACGCACATACAGATATACGCACACACATACGCGCACACACATGCATCATTCCCAAACCAAATTTGACTGTTCGATCTTTGGGAGTTTAACATCCCTCAACGTCTTATTAACTCCAATCCACAATCCAAATCACTTATCACCTCTCAATATACATGCGTTGTAAAGTTACATGATCAAAGTCTTCAGATCTCTCTCTGTCCATTTTCTGTAGGTGAGAGGCGGCTGTCCTATAAAGCCTTGAAGGGCGCTCTTATGATCTACTTCTACAGGTGAGACGTTCTGCCTCCTTCTGCCTGTCCACCCACCCCTCAGTTTCGCTCCCCTCTCACCCTCTCACTCTTCACCTGCTCACCCTTAACATGACCTCTCACCGGTTCACTCTTCACCTGTTGTGTGCCGGCAGAGAGGAGCCTCGCTTCCAGGTGCCCTTCCAGCTGCTGACATCCCTGATGGACATCGACACCCTCATGACCAAATGGAGATGTAGGCGTCTCATCTGATTCAGAAATGTGGACTAATCCTGATTATAGAAGCTAGAATTTACCATCTCAATGAGGAAATGAATGATCCAATATAACAAATATTAATAATCCAATATATAATACAAATATTTGATACAGTTCCTCACCATGTGCTCTCGTAACATTTAGGAACACTGTGCATGAGAAACATTCTAAGTGACTATGAATTCTCCCATCTCCGAGACAACCATGTGTGAATGGTGCATGAGAAACATTCTAAATGACTATGAATTCTCCCATCTCCGAGACAACCATGTGTGAATGGTGCATGAGAAACATTCTAAGTGACTATGAATTCTCTCATCTCCTAGACAACCATGTGTGCATGGTGCACAGGATGATTGGCAGTAAGGCGGGAACAGGCGGATCCTCAGGGTACCATTACCTTCGTTCCACCGTCAGGTAAGGCCAACCTAGTCGACACGTCCACCTCAGAAACACCACTCTACACCACAACAATTTACGCCATCACCATTCCCCCAGAACAAAGAACACATACAATAGATTATTTATCCCAATGTTAACCATAATGGGGAACACCTCTGCATATTTCGTATTATATAATGTGATATATAGTATACAATGGGATATATAATATATAATGGGATATATAGTATATAATGGGATATATAATATACAATGCGCAGAGGCATCCCAACCCTATAAAGGCCTAAGTGTCCACAGGGCCCCGGGTTCAATTCTGGCCCGTGGTCATTCCCTGACCACACTCCCAATCTCTCTCTCACACTCATGTCCTGTCATTCTTCCCTGTCCTAACTTCAGGCAATAAGGCCCCCAAAATAAGCGTAATCTTAAATATATGTGGAAAAATATTGTTATTTTTATCTTGAAACACGTGAAATATACGTGGGGAAACTTGCCATCTAATCATAACAGAACCTATTATACATAAAATCACACCTACATCCTCACAAGAAATCATGTCAAGTCATTTGGAGTGTCTTTGTGTCTTGTTTAAAGAGCTTTGTTTGTATTGTTCCCACCAGCGACCGTTATAAGGTGTTTGTGGACCTGTTTAACCTGGCCACCTTCCTGGTACCGCGAGACTGGGTGCCAAAGCTCAACCCCACAGACCACCCCTTCCTCTTCACTGCAGACACCTGCTGGGACAGCTCCTACTGCAGCAGCGACGACTCCGACTAAAGACACGACGGAGGAGGGGGAGGGGGGCAAGAGAGGTGACCATGGAGTGAAGCCAGAGAGAGAGAGAGACAACAAGAGAGAGAGGGAGAGACAGAGAGAGCAAAAGAGACGGGGGAGAGAGCGAAAGAGAGGGGGGTGGGGAGAGCGAAAGAGACGTGGAAGGGGGGGGGGGGGGAGTGGGAGGGGTATCAGTCATGAGAGATGACCACGGATCAAAGGCAAAGGGGGCGGTTTCAGAGGTTAAGGCAGGCAGAATAGCGATAGAATATGCCATGAATTGTGGAAAAGAGCAAACAGAGTAAAGAGCAAAGAGGTCGGTGAAGGTGCAAAGAGGTTGCTGAAGGTGCAAAGAGGTCGGTGAAGGTGCAAAGAGGTCAGCTGAAGGTGCAAAGAGGTCAGCGGAAGGTGCAAACAGGTCGCTGAATGATGGTACCAGAATCAAACAGAGGACCTTGCACCCAAGAGTGACAACCTCCCTTCATTCCACCTGTACTCTTCATATTTCTGGTGGTGTGACTCACTAGAACATCCAATCATTCAAAACCAAACAGCTTGCACTGCCCACTTGCACAGAGCTATGTATGTACATACTGTTGATAAATGTGCACAGTATTTTTAATGCTAATGATTAACAAAGGTGAGATTTCTGTACATAAAAATGTTACTGATTTTGATTGGTATTATGCCTATTTTGTGCTTTTTGTACGAACTGCAAATAGCTGTTATGACTTTTAAGTATGACATGACTGAACGCCTCTGTGCACTGCATTGTACTGAAGAAGTCCCGACTGCAATGTTATAAATGTTGTTTTAATGTTCTCATATAGGATTCAGTATAAAAATACACAGTTTCTCACTTCACAGTTTTGTTGAAGTACAAAAATAAAATTGTATTCAAAATTCATTGTATGAAAGTGTTTATCATGCACTGTTGCCATTACCCCTTCAAATACCAAATATGTAAAACCTTGTAATACCAGATCATGGTACCAGGTCAAGTAATTTGGTTCCGTTGATGAAATGCCAAGTTTGCTGGTTCACCGTCCCTTTAGGCCACTGTCTCAATCACACAACCATCACACACTCACGGCCGCCACTGTGTCTGCTATACCTGAGGACCAAACACACACACACACACACACACACACACACACACACACACACACACACACACACACACACACACGCACACACACACAAAGGGGGAGAGAACAGAGGAATGTTTCACGCAGAAAGAACAGAAAACACTAACACACACACATACATACACACACACATAAAACAACCATGTGGTTGACAACAAACTCAATTGTATAAAACGGCTCATTGTATTGTCCCTGTTGTAATAATTGTTATGCAGGTATGATTCCTAATTAGTGGTCAGTCTAAAGCACTAAATAACGTCAATGACTACATGAAGATACAGATAATGAACCGTATTCTTCTGAAAACTATGTTATGCATGTGGCTTTGGCACAGTCTAACCACAAATGCTTCTCTGTGTGTGTGTGTGTGTGTGTGTGTGTGTGTGTGTGTGTGTGTGTGTGTGTGTGTGTGTGTGTGTGTGTGTCTGTGTAATGCCTGCAACTACCAGTCAAGTACTGCTCAGCATCAGCTACACTAGGTAGCCTCTTCATCTTGAAACATACGTGTCACCTTTACCCCTGCTGTACACATTACAGCCTGTCTTGCTGCTGTAAGAAATCTTTTTTATAGTCATATTTGGTCATCTTGCGATGATCTGCGTCCTGCTTGTCAATCCAAATAAAGAATTAATACTAATTTAATACTCACCACACAGGTTCCCTCCTATCCTGATGTGCACATAACCTTCCACGCCCCAGGAAGTGCCCCAGGAGTTACGCACGATCCAGTACGGCACATCGCCTGGGACACACAGAGCACATTCATTATTGTGATTCTCAGAGCAGCATTATACAGATCATTCCTTTAAATTACATTTTTTGTGATCCTACACAGGTAAGCAAACATTGTAACTACTCAAATCTTGTAGCCATAAGGAATGATTAATGGTGTGCGTTGGTGAATGCATGTGTATGTGTATTTGCCAGAGTACTGCATCAGTAGACTTTTTTTGTGTGTGTGGGCCTAAAGTGCCATATGGGTCATTCCACGCCAAACAGGACAATTAAAGGAAAATTCCCCACTCGACCATCTCAGATTTGGCTGAAAAAATTCAAGGTTGTTCATACACTTCTTAATATGAATAGTCCCAAATATTTGCTCTTTACTCCCAATAGTTTTGTCACAATAGGATGTTTTAGGGGGGGAGGGGGTGCCAATACTTAAGACGCTTTTTGAGCAGCGTTTTGTGAAGAGCCATTTTCAAATTGCTATTACTAGAAAAGTATTTAAGCTAGCTCCTTCAAACTTTCTAGGCTTAAAATATGATACCATTACTTGAAAAATATCGACTTCCAAGGGTGTGGCTTGGGTAGATCATAATATTATACACAGACCTTCCTATGTATGCTTCGTATGTTGTATTAAAAAACTGTCCTTATGTGATGAATGGGCTGGAAGATATTAAAGCTTGAAAATGGATGAAAACCCATTATGTGCCATTTTTGGCATGCTATAGCAAACAAATGACAGCATTTACCAACATGAAACAATTTTTTTGGGAAAGATTAGATATTTGTTCTTAACATATCAAAAATTTGTGATGGGGTTCTGCCTCATTTTCTCAAAATATTTTTTTGAAAATATGGGATTTTTGTACACGCCCAGCATTCAATGGCCTATGGAAGCATATTCAAATGGTAGCAAAAAGGTATGTTTATGACACAGAGCTTAAACTGCACAAAATGCTTTATTTGATTAATGTTAAATTGTAAATTGTCACACATTTGACTTGTAAATCATTCCATGAAAAAATTCAAAGTTGTTCATACACTTCTTAATAGGTATAGTCCCAAATATGAGCTCTCTACTCCCAATAGTTTTGTCACAAAATGATGTTTTAGGGGTGATGGGGTGCCTGTACTGTTTTAGCAGCGTTATCTGTACAGCCATTTTCAAATTGCTATAACTAGAAAAGTTTTAAGCTAGCTCCTTCAAACTTTCTATGATACCATAACTTGAATAATGTGGATTTCCAAGGGTGTGGCTTGGGTGATCATAGTATTCGGGGTGCTTGAATTTGCTCGGAATTTTTACTCTACGCTCTGTTGCAGCATCTTTGAAGGCCTGTGGAAAGCTCAATGTTAAAGCTAGAGACTTGATATGAAACACAGATTTTATACACAAACGCAGTTTAAGCTCTGTGTCATAAACGTACCTTTTGCTACCATTTGAATGTGCTTCCATAGGCCATTGAATACTGGGCGTGTACAAAAATCCCATATTTTCAAACAAATATTTTGAGAAAACGAGGCAGAACCCCATCACAAATTTTTGATATGATAAGAACAAATATCTAATCTTTCCAAAAAAAATAGTTTCATGTTGGTAAATGCTGTAATTTTTTTGCTATAGCATGCCAAAAATGGCACAAAATGGGTTTTCATCCATTTTCAGGCTTTAATATCTTCCAGCCCATTCATCACATAAGGATAGTTTTTTAATACAACATACGAAGCATACATAGGAAGGTCTGTGTACAATATCAGCTTTCCACAGGTTCAAATATGCTGCAAAAAAAGCGTAAAGTAAAATGTTCGCGCAAATTCAAGCACCCTGAATACGATGATATACCCAAGCCACACCCTTGGGAGTCCATAATCTTCAAGTGATGGTATCATATTTTAAGCCTAGAAAGTTTGAAGGAGCTAGCTTAAATACTTTTCTAGTAATAGCAATTTGAAAATGGCTCTTCAGAAAACGCTGCTCAAAAATCGTCTCACGTACAGGCACCCCCTCCCCCCTAAAACATCTTTTTGTGACAAAACTATTGGGAGTAGAGAGCTAATATTTTGGACTATACCTATTAAGAAGTGTATGAACAACCTTGATTTTTTTCAGCCAAATCTGAGACGGTCGAGTGGGAGCCATTGTCCCGTTTGGCGTGGAATGACCCATATCTCTTTGACTGGCATCTTGAGTGTGTTGTTTTATGTGTTGGTGTATGTGTATGTACACTAACAGTGTCACCTGTGTGTGTGTGTGTGAGTACACTAACAGTATCACCTGTGTGTGTGTGTGTGTGTGTGTGTGTGTGTGTGTGTGTGTGTGTGTGTATGTGTGTGTGTGTGTGTGTGTGTGTGTGTGTACACTAACACAGGGGTTAAAGCAAAAAAAAATCCTGAGCCTGAACTTTTTTTGGTGTGTGGGTGAATGGGGGGGACACATTCGCAAACAAAAAAACAAACAAACAAACAAAAAAACATTTAGAAATGAATGATTGCAGATTATGGTGAGACTTTTGAAACTGCAATCCCAAGAAAGGTCAGCAATACTACTCCACCTCACTACAATATGGTACTAACACATGTAGCATTTACGATTTCTTTTGATATCAAGTTTTGCTGCTAAGCTTTGTCCTTGAAAGGTTACAAGATGACCTACAATCCCAAGGTGACATGTTATAAGGGTATGTGAAATGCAGTCAGTGGAAGAAGATTTGATTTGGAAGCATTTAATTGAGGATATATGAAAAAGGACAGCCATTCACTTTTTAAACCGTTGAGATAATAATGTAGTTTTATATTGCAACATTTCCATAATTACTTTGTTCAAAAGAAATAATCGTAAATTAAATACTAGGAAATGAATAGAAAATATATCAATAAAATAAATAACAAGCAAAACATTAAAATGTTACAAGAACTGGTAACTTAAATGTTGGGAAATAAATACAAAACAGGACTTTGTCCATGTTCTTGTTGGTGGCTTCGTCGACATTTAAGGAAAACATGCCGTTTTTTTAGCTTTTCCGAAATACGTCTTTTAATCTCTGGTGTTATGCCGTGTGTGTTAAAATAGCTGGCATGCTGATTGGATATCGAAAGTTTAGTCAAAGCAATTGTCTTCAGCTATTTTTTGGCATAAATTCACGACGGGTTGGGCGGGCCTGAAAGACAGATCTTGCTATGCGATGAACGTGCACACGCGTATTTTCAGGTCAGACACACGGTCAGTTATTGATGCTGGTACATCAGCTGTGGTTGTTGCTCCCGGTAACGGCGTTGTGTGTTGGAGAGCACAAACGGCTGCTCTATGAGCAGGGTCTAACTCATGACGTGGAAGCACTTTTTTCCGGGTCGTTGCATAAAGTATCTTTTTCGAGCACAAAGTGCAGAAGCAAGCACCTGCTTCTCTTAAATTCTTAGTTACACCAGCTACCAAAAGGCTTACTGTCCTTCCCTATCTCTTCTATCCATGCCCAGCGCCATTTATTTTTCAATCCTTTATCAACTAGGAGGGCATCTTCCCCAGGATTCATGAACTTACTCTCCATCCTACTCTCCTTCGGTGACATCTCTCTACTCGGGCATCTACGCAGCATAGGCAGAGCGATAGAGAAAAGTCGGTGTTTGAATCACATTTTCCCAAGACCCGCCCCAATCTACTTCTGATTGGCTAATAATGTTATTTTGAGAGCGGGAGAGTTGTTCTCCTTTCATTTCATTGGCAGACGAACTCATAAACTCGAAAGTGATGGTGATGATATCGAGACGTGTTTTTCTTTCTTTTTTTTTTTTTTATATATAAGACTTTTTTCCGCAGCCAAACGCCGCACACCGGAAATCCGGCACGGTGCCGGAATACTTTAATCCCTGCTAACAGTATCACCTGTGTGTGTGTGTGCACATGTGCATGTATGTACCTGTGGTATCGTATCCAGTGATCTGTACAGCATGATTGGCATTGCGGCTGGAGCAGTGATGTTGGATGACTCCGCCCAAATAGTCCTGCCAGCTCACTGCGTCTACGGTAGCTACCAGAGGTCCATAGTCCACCAGCCACTGCTTCATGATGTCTTCTTCACCGCTGAAACACACACACACACACACACACACACACACACACACACTCTTTTATCCTAGAAACTTCAATCCCCGGAAATGTGCCGTTGCTCAGTTTAAGCCCTAGGACACAGGTGCTTAGCCCACAGCCCACACACATGCACACAAGCACGTAAACGCGAGCGCACACACACACACACACACACACACACACACACACACACACAAAGGACCTTTGCTCTGCACTGGGACAGCACTGAGGTCAGTGTCCTGTCTGCCTCTCACCTGTCTGTGTCCTGAATGACTCGGTAAACACTCACATCAATCAGCCTGACCTTGAGTTTCAACATCACCACAGCAACGTGGACATTACACACACACACACACACACACACACACACACACACACACACACACACACACACACACACACGCCTTTACACAGCTTTCAAGATCATAGACTACATATGGCACCTACAAAAGAAAAAGGTAAATAAAACATAGTGCTCATGACATATCTAACATGTGCCTCTTTCTCAGCTATCAGTCCTTTCTGAATCGGTGAGGTATTACTGGACCACACACACACACACACACAACGGTGAGGTATTACTGGACCATACCTGAAGTCATGGGTCATGTAGTTGTTCACTGAAACGCCATCATGTGACTTAGCAAATAAATGGCAAATTCCAGACACTCCCTTATAGGGATAGTCAGACTTCTTCACCAACTTCTCCTGGGTCTTTGAAGACAGACATGAAGAACACACACACACACACACACACACACACACACACACACACACACACACACACACACACACACACACACACACACACACACACACACAGTTATCTCTTTAGCAGCAGCATGACATAATTCAAGACATTTAGAAACTTCTTAGTTCTCCATGAAAACATTCATGACATGAGTTTGAATAGGAAATACAGCGAAATGAATCGGAAATAACCTCAGAAATAATCATTTTTAATAAACTAAAAGCTGACTGGACTTCTACCTTCTTCAGCCAAGTGAGGGCTCGGATTGTGGAGCCCCCTTCACAGCCCTGGTCCTCGTAGGAGCAGTCGAGGACCTGCTGGACACTCAGCTGCTCAAGGGGGTGTCCCTCTTTGGCTCTGACGGACTCCAGCGCCCCAACCAGGCTGAAGGCCCAGCAGCTCCCACACTGCAATGGGCCAACCAGGAAGCAGGTGAATCAGGAAGTCAAACATGAAGGCCCAGCAGCTTCCACACTGCAATTGGCCAACCAGGAAGCAGGTGAATCAGGAAGTCAAACATTGTCATTCCAGTGTAGAGCTGGAGGATGTTCAATGTGTTGTTCATATCAGGCAATTAAATTTGGATTCTGAAGTGTCATATTATCAAATATCAAAATGCAATGTATTTGATACTATGACAATGTTGTTTTTTTCTTTGATTTCCCTCTTTCCTTAGCATGTTATTTATTATTATTAAGGTCAGTTACTTAATTTCATTCCCTTAGCAAGTTATTTACTACATTGAAAAAATATGGATTGATGACACCTTCCTCCATGCTATGGAGCGAATAAAGCAAAGTACAGCTGAAGGTACTGAAGGGACTGTAAACATGAGGAACACACCTAATTGATAATGTCATATTTCAGCATGATTACCACAGCAGTGTATTATGTTGCTTTGCCAGGAAAGACCCAAACTGAATACACACTAGCAGTGTTACAAGAAGGCGTGTTATGAACAGCACTACAGAAATATCAGGGAGGCCTTTTCCTAAGGAAATGACAGACTGTTGACCTGCAGACAGTGTAGGGTGAGAGAGCTGAGGCTTACCGCCCCCTGGTTCTGCACCGGCCCCACTTTCCCCTCATCCCGCCAGTCAAACCGGGCAGGCAGCTCTCTGACAACACGGCTGCGCCGATTCAGCCCGCTGGCGTTATAGTGAGAGACTACCTCAGCCTTGGTTCGCAAGTACACCTCTGGGGAGGAGGAAGAGAGGGAGGGAGAGGGAGAGAGAGAGAGAGAGAGAGAGAGAGAGAGAGGTAGAGAGATAGAGAGAGAGAAAGAAAAAAGTCAATTTGAAGAATGACAAACAGCACAACACAAGGAAAAGCTTTAAGGCATAATGTATAATGAAACATTAACCCTGTCATGTTGGAACACTCAGGGGGTGCTGCGTCACATGGCAGGCACATGGTTACCTCTGAACTGCTGGGGCGATAGATGGGAGAATCGATTCACACCATATCTGGCCGAGCTGTTTGTGGCTTCGTTGGGCTGTGTGTTCAGAAATGTGTGTCTCTTGAGCGAGTTCTGCAGGGAAAGAAGATGAAGGTGGAGATGTCGGCCAGATTTAGCCTTATCACTAGAAGAAAAAGAACTCAATGAAAGTATTGAATGTTAAGCTTAATACGCTTGGATGAGCTAGCCATTCCATGTCAAAATATCCGTAACATGCCTTGTTATCCGAAAAGCTAATGACGCTTGTTGTCGTTGCCTGAAGTCTGCAGCGACATGTTACGGTGCTCGTTAAGGATAAATTGCAAACATAAAGGCTGAATAATTATTTTAAGGTCGTCTTACTTCAAAATTGAGACTATGTTGTGAATACTCTTCCAGACTGGTGTACGTGTACTGGAATCTCTTTCTGGATAGATCAAACACTGAAGACGAGTTATGTTTGGTTTCAGTTCCTTCAGGTTTTGGGAGCTGGTAATGTCCTGTGTTGAAATCCACTCTCTGATTCAAAAGCAAAAATAAAACGGCAAATTTCGCCATTTACCATACATATAATATATCCTACAATTAACTAAAAAGACAGAGTTATTAAAGTGGGATGTAGGCATGTGTGTTTCTACTGCTAGCACTATCCGAAAAAGCAGTGCTTAGCTCTGATGGCATACCGCCACCTGCTGTACCGGAAGATTGTTTTATTTACAGCTGGAGTATTTACCGAGATTGGACAAGTCAGTCTAGCAATACGTCTGCCCTATTCTATATATTTTACACCTGTACATACATGAGTATTTATTTTATGTTTAATGGCAGACACGTCACTCTTTTCTTCAGGCGTTATTGACTTAACAATCCACTGACAGGTCGTATCCTTTTCTCAATGGAAAGTTCTTTCAGTTTTTCAAGTAAGAAACATGTATTTCACATTTGTTACCAGGCCACACCATGATTTTATGGGGAGGTACTTAATGAAAACATGAAATATGCTACTGATTTCAAATGATACAAATATGTCAACTTGTTTATGTCAACATTAGACTATTTAATATTGACTGCAGTATAATTAGCCGACTGAAGACAACTCACTATTTTGAATGATGAATTGAAATTGATAGGGTTTTTTCCAATAATTTACTTGGATTGGTTTGGCTTCCTACTTGATGAATTAGGCCAATTGAATTCCATCTTTGTTTGGTTTCTCTTCAGCTGTACTCAGTTATCTCAAGAAACTGCCCTGCAAGGTCCATTTTCCCAAATAGGGGAGAGATTTCACAATACTCAGCGCTTATCTTTGCTACTCCTTCAACCCCTCATGAATATCTCCTAAGTGCAGTGGTACTGTGTAGTGTCTTTTGGAGGCAGAAGATGATTATAAGAGAGAGAGGTAGGTGACAGATTTAAGATGCAAACACCTCAGATATCTTGCTTTTTAGAAACCCTTGCCATGTCACTGAGTTCCTTTTTTCTTTTTGTTTATTTTACTTTTGACATATTTGTCACAGGAATTTGATTGATGCAAGCTTAAAATAAGTGCTGCGGATGGACAAGTTCTCTGCCAAGCCTCTTTCATGTGATGCTTCAAGCATGTGTCGTTACGATCGACAGCCATCCTACATTTTGCAGAAAAATATCTCTACAAACAGAGAATGAGGAGTGTCTGAAATGGCTTCCAACAGACTGAGCATTTTGACACATACAGTGACTGCATTGACCCATAACACAGTATTGGGGAAAAGCCATCTCCCTCTGGGCCTCTGGTGGTGCTCAGAATTCAAACGATAAAAACTGTTGAGTAAGCATCTCACAACGTGCAGTCTTTCTTCACTCTCATTTAAGAGCACCAGTGTCATCGTCCTGTAAATGCTTCCACCCACAGTGGACTGTTTAGGTCATCTTCGGCAAATCACCTCGCCGTTTACATTTCACCTTCAACGATGAAGAGCCAGCTAGACGCCATTTCACCTCAACCAATAAAGTGCCAGCTCGACTTCAGATTTCATTGAAGTGGAAAATGTTATGTACCTTGGACTACAGGAGACATGGGATTCATTTTATCATGCCCTATCTTTGTGGTCATCACTACGGACAAGAAAAAGAAAAACAAACACAGAAGCATGCAGACCCTTAGCACATCTAAGTTATTTGTTATATTTAATTGCTTATGGTTTGTGGAAAACAGTCAAATACAGTTCCTTTAAAGCAATGACATCAGTATAGCTGACCAGCTAGGTAATTTCTTATCCACTAGATGACACAAATGCTCTATCTTTATGGACACACGTGTACTATTCGTCTGTGCATTCATGTTTCGGCATTTATACTGATTTACACACTTCTGTACTTATTCAATTACATTATAACCACACAAGCTGATGATTCAGAGTAATAATGATCCTAGGTATCAATTATGGATAGAGAGAAAGTAATCAGATCAGCATTGTCTTGTGTGTGCAATTATGGATAGAGAGAAAGGAATCAGATCAATTATGGATAGAGAGAAAGTAATCAGATCAGCATTGTCTTGTGTGTATCAATTATGGATAGTGAGAAAGGAATCAGATCAGCATTGTCTTGTGTGTGCAATATCCTGTTATTGAAATGCTCACTGCACCATATGCAGTTTAAACATCTTCTTTTGCTGCACAGTACGGCAAACTAAGTTAACCTAAATCATCCAGGTATTTGTTTTATCAGTTGCTGATCAGATGGAGACTTGGAGTCCTTTAGTGTGTTATTGTGCTGTCATGGCAAATGCATATTCTGGGGTGGTGCATCCCATAACCCCATGTTCCTGTTACTCTACAGGCAGACTCGTGCATGAAAGACATTCCCCCCTGAAGACGACCTCATCTCAGTGCTGATTTACAGCTCTCTACATCTTTCCTAGAGTGCGGAGGCCATGTCTGAGTTTTTCATTAGCACACAGATATTTCCCACACAGTTTGCCATGCACAATTTCATGTGTGTGCAATCAGTCATGTTTGTGTGTGTGTGTGTGTGTGTGTGTGTGTGTGTGTGTGTGTGTGTGTGTGTGTGTGTGTGTGTCCCACACAGTTTGAAATGCACAATTTCACAGGTTTCTGTTGGTGCTGCACTTTTCACTGTGTAGAGTGAATCCATCCATTGTCTGGAATAGACAAATGTAGACAAGCAAAGAGGAGAAATACACAGAAATTAACACGCACACACACACACACACACAGACACACACATACACACACACAGACACACACACACAAATTATTACCAAAAAAAATGTAACGTTGAACAAAAACGCTTATGTCAGCCAACAACTAACATAGCCAAACTCTACAATGTACTGTACATGGAAGCTATGACCTACAGTTTTACAGTCTTAAATAACTAAATACAATTTCTAAATATCTATCTAAAGGAACCTCATCACTTGACATATAATATACTCATAATGATGACATCACTTTGGAAGCAGCTACTGGCCCCTGAGGGACACCGTACATTCTCCTACACGCTCGGATAGAAAGGGGTGAGGGAGGAGTCTGCAAGTCTGCAACCCACTGCTAGATGCCACTCACTCCTACACGCTGCACTTTTAAAGGCTGAAAAAAAAAAACATTTTGAATTGTGGTTTTACAAAACAATTGTGAAATATTATTATATTATTGTTACAGTCCTCTTTATCCTCTAGGTGGCGGAGTTTATTTCTTTCTTTCTTTCAAATAAACACACTCTCACACACACACACACACACTATGTGATCAGACACCAGCTATTAATATACTTCAAAGAAATATAAAGATGTATTTTCAGCTGACATCCAGCAGACAACTGTCCAGATGAGTCTGGACACAACAGAGCAGTCATGAATCGGACTTGTTAGAATGGGCAAAGCATAAACTCCAGCACTGACATAAATGAATTAAGATTCATTATTTTATTTAAGACTACTGGTGAAAACTATTGATTGTTGATTGAAGGGGGCCAACATGCTACCACAAGCATTTTTGTGTGCATTTCAGATAAATGTGATGCTATTTTCTTCAAGTGGCATTATTTTTTTTTTGTTTGGTGCATGTTACTGTGAATTCTGGAGAATTTCCTGTGAATGATCCTGTGATCGGATAATTTTCCCTACAGCACTATGTTTTCCCCAGTAGTAAAACACACTCAAAAACATTCCATTTGCCAGAAAGAGGAAAGTTATGTTTCTGCACGCACATCTACCCACAATAATGCACATACACTATACAACAACTCTCCATAACTGTCTCTGGATTCTGCAGTAACAGAAATGTGTGATTATTTAAGATCGCTGGTGGAAACAGCTGAGTATTTGCTGATGCAAATCAGAAGTAACTTCTATCTCGGGTCTGCTATTTCTGTACCTTATAACCAGCAGGAAGTGATGCGTGTCTTGGGTTCCCCCACCCCTCAGCACCTGCAGATCCACTCAGCTGTAACAGTGCAGTTTCTGAGGGAGGTTTTTGTATGGGCCTTTTTCACTGTGTGAACATCCAGGTTTTACCCTTATCAGGAGTGTGTTGAAATAAGCAGTGATAATCTCCTGCATCCTCAGCTTGAACACCACTGATGGTAAGAGAATAATCTATCTTCTTCTGTTTCTCACTGCCACTGAACCTAGAGGAAACTCCAGAGGCTCTGTCTGAAATGTAGTATATCAGGAGTTTAGGAACCTCACCGGGTCTTTGATGGTACCAGGACACACATTGTTTAGTCTTGGTAGCACTATCCACACAGTCCATCTGAGGTGTGTGTTTACAGTCAATGGTGACGGTTTGACCAGGCCTGACTGACTGAGCTGCAGACTGAGTCACAGTGACCTGACCTAGCGACCCTGCAGAGAGAAATACACAGAGACAACAGATTTAATAACAGATTGAAAAGGTTTGAAATGACATTTTCCCAATCAAATCAAATGATTAATGAGCTATTTCACTACAGTTTGTCCAAAGAAATTAGTGTAAAGTACTAAGCTTGATCGTGTTGTGTGTGTTCATATCTACCGGTCATGCAGCAGGCAAGGGTCCAGATGACGATGGTGACAGCAGCCATGATGTCAGTTCTGTTAGTCTGTCGGTGAGTGATCTCTCTGTCCTCTCTATAAATGCTTTGACAGCACTGAAGCATGTAGGCCAATGCAAATGTGTTCGTCATGGAAATACACCTCTGATAATGTCTAGGTAAACTGAGTCAGCCATAACTACTCAGCATGCCTCACTAAAACTGTCATCTATTCTATCGGTAATAAATTAGGGTAACACATATGAACGATGAATAGTGGGTTTAGAACAAGGAACTGGTCTTAGGAAAGAGTGAGATACGTGGAAGGAAGAAAGAAATCCTAGTGCGATGCGTAGTGTACTCACTATGCCAACTGACCTGCTGTGATGATCTCAGGTGGTCTCTTCTCATCCTCTGTCTTCAGCTCTCTCTGCGTCCACTGCTTTTCCATTGGGTTCTCAGCTTTCTTTCAATTAACTTACATGAGAACCTGAGTCCATAGACAAAATCTTGTTTTCTTTTTACTTTAAACTTTAACTGTATTTCCACCCCTTAATGTGGGCATCAGACTTGGTGTGAATAAATAAATGTCTAGCCCCCAAATAAATCTGTTTCATTTAATTAAAGCTATCAGATTAACAGAAGCCATTCATTATAATTGTCATTCAAAGTCAGCGATTGCGCAATTCCGCTTCCAGTAACACAGGATGGGCTTCCCTAGGAATAATGGGAAGACATTCAGTAGTGTTGCCAGTGGTTGTGCAACACGCTCCGCAAGGAGTTGGAACTCTTACCGCTATAGTTTTACTGTAATTGATAGCCACCACACTGCAACCTTCTGAGTAATCACAAAACTCGACCGTTACCTACCTTCCTATCAGCTGAAACAGAACGAAGAAAACTAAGCTAAAAAAATAAAACAGTTTACAGGATTGGTGTGAGTGAAAGCAATAGCTAGAATAATGCCAGATCGCATACTTTGCCTTCTTGTCTCTACAGTATTTCTGTAGGTCATGCTGTACAATCATGCGTTGTTGCTAGGGACTGCATAACCAAATTCTGGTTCAGGGGAATTTCTTTGTCATCAACTAAACTACTAAAATCACTGACTAATTATAATCATTAAAGAGAGGATGTCGAAGGGCTTTGGATAATTTGTTCGTTTTTAAACTAAAATGAACTTCTGCAATTTAAATTCTACATAGATCCCTTCAATGTTTTATTACAAAAACTTTATTCAGCGACAAGAGCAAGTAAATTCTGTAATACTTATGGAAAATAATGTGAATTATAGGCCGTCTGACTTAACGAAGGTTCAAGTGTTCCAGCTAGCTGTAGCCCGCCTGAGTGCCAGAGGTTTTTGTATTGCCGCTCAATGCATCTGAATCACTGTGGTACACTTTTGGCGGCGGAACACGACTAACCGTTCAATGTAAGTAGAGAAACTTTCCTAAAGTAACGAGTTGTTCAAATTAACTGTCAGTGTGTGGTGTTTCGTAAATATGTTTTATTATTTGTCACCTAGTTCATTGATACATTCTTAAATAAAATAAGTTGCTATAACATATCCAGGGCATGACAACGTATTTGCAAAGGAAGACATTTTAACTGAAGGCAAAGTTAAACTTTCCATCAATAAGCTTGTAAACCTGAATAGATTAAGATTCAACATTCACTGGTATTCTGGGTGTAGCCTGCATGTATTCCTCAACATTTATGAGGGTTAAATTCAAAACAAATCTCTTCAACACAAAATAAGTTAAACAAAAAGTTAAATAATGCATATTGATCACTAAGGTATGGATATGCGATATGATGATTAACCACGGAGAAATCCAAGTTATTTGTACCTTAAGCTTTTTCACTTTCTATTTTCTTCAACAGTGAACGATGCTCAGCCTAAGCTGACTGTACTACCACCCTCCAGCGTGGAGCTGCAGCAGGGGACGGCAACACTCGTGTGTCTGGCCAAATACGGATTCCCCTCTGATTGGAAGCTGAGCTGGAGGGTAGACGGCAGCATCTTGAGCTCCGGAGTGACGGTGAGCCCCGGTATCCTGGAGAAGGACGGCCGTTATGGCTGGAGCAGCACTCTGTCTCTGCCCGCGGAGCAGTGGAGGAAGACGGTGCTGGTTACCTGCGAAGCCAATCAGGGATCCCAGAATCCAGTCAGCACATCTCTGAAACCAAACGAATGCTCATAACGTCACAAAGTTGACTTAACTGTATTCTTGCTTATTTTCTTCATCTGGAAATCTTGTCGGTTAAGGTTGGATGCGCAATAAAGTGGGCATTTCCTTTCACAATTTGTGCGTAATTGACTCATTTCTGTCGAATGATATACAAAACTTCTGAAATAACTGCAAATAAATGAAGAAATAAATAGTATTGAAATCATGGGCGGAGCGGACAAAGTTGTTGATGGGGGTGATGGATGGCGACGGATGACAATTTTTACCCAGTAAAATAATTTTCTCCACTCCAGTTAGAGACCCCTATAAAAGATTCTGGGCTTTTCATAAAACACTCGGGAAAACATTCAGGTGGGCAGACAAACAGGAAGTCGGGGCTGGGGCTGAGTGACAGTTGAGTTGAGCTGGACTGGAGTTCACTCGATGGGCATTATTTGAACGATCGAAGCACACGGTCTGAAGCGCATGGCGCCAGTGCATTTCAGTCCAAATCCACTTTTGCTAGTTTAGTATGGAAGAAATAGTCTTGGTTCGACTTTTAATTAATCATGGGTGTGTTTTGGTCGTAACATGCAAAACATTTATCAGAGTTTAATAATGGCTGATTTAACAAGTAGTAAGAAAGAACACTTCACTGCAGAGCAAGGATCTGCTCTTGCACAGATCGTCTACTGCGACAGCAGAATTCCACCTACAGCTGATGGTGTGACAAAAATCACAGTCACTTTGTGTCACAGCATAGCACTATTAAGCACATACACATGTCCTCAGAGCACAGTGTGTGTGTACACGTGTTATATTATAGACTCGTTTATAATGGCCATAAGATCATTTCGATTCAGATCACAATATGCAGTTTAAAGAGTTTCTGTTGCTGCACTGTACTAAGTTAACCTAAATCATCCAGGTAGTTGTTTTATCAGTTGCTGATCAGATGGAGACTTGGAGTCCTTCAGTGTGTTATCGTGCAGTCATGTCAAATGCATATTCTGGGGGGATACATCCTCTAACTCCATGTTCCTGTTACTCTACAGGCAGACTCGTGAATGAAAGACATTCCCCCCTGAAGAGGACCTCATCTCAGTGCTGATTTACAGCTCTCTCCATCTTTCCTAGAGTGCGGAGGCCATGTCTGAGTTTTTCATTAGCACACAGATATTTCCCACACAGTTTGCCATGCACAATTTCACAGACTTCTGTTGGTGCTGCACTTTTCACTGTATATATATATATATATATATATTAATATATATATAAATATATATCATTGACCCTCCCCCTTTCCTAGCTCTACAAGGAATGAAGTGCTCTCTGGCTGGTCTTCCACAAGCAATTAACCCCATTTCTCTTGAATAACCCAGGTGTGGATGCCTCCCTGCCTCTCTGTCTATTTGTGTGTTCCTGTATCCCACCCGGTGTGTACGATACTCTCTGAACCCCGCTGTCCCATCCCAAGCTGGAAGCTGAACACTCTGGCACTCATCGCAACAGCTTCACTAAACAGCTGAAGGTCACTCAGTCGGCCTGTCAGATGATCAATCTCTTTTTCTAAATTATGAGACTAATTAACCAGAAAAAAAATAGTTATTGAAGTGAAGGAGACAGATGGACACTGAGGCAGCCATTTAAAGGTGGGGAAATGTGTGTGTGTTGAGGGTGGCGGGGGCGTTGGAGGCGTGTGTTTCTGTGTTTTTGGGTACTTGTGGGTAGGTGTGTAGTTTGCACATGTGATAACTGGTCATGCCAGACGTGTTCATGCAGGACTGGTGTTGTGGTTCTGTTCTGCAGGATCCCTTTGACTGTATTGATCTTCAGGTTGACCTCATAATGTATGTGAACCAAACCACATGTACACACACACACACACGCTGACACAAATGACTGAATGCACACACACATTAATGAACAAAGAAACACACACACACATGTGATCAGACACAGAAAAAAACCCAAAGGCCCGGTATCATCCCCACCAACCTCAGGTGAGAAAGGGAAACAGACAGTGATGGTTGAACCTCCTCATGTTTTATAAATGACCATCACTATCAGTTTTAAAAGCCCAGAGCAACAGAGTGAGGCTTCCCCAGCCTTTTCATACCTGCTGCCATCACAAGAACATCAGTTATTCCCCTGGTCATATTAGAAGGCTAGAAGTGGTCTTACTTTGGCTCTGTGTGTCACTGACACATTTACACACAGGCAATCAGACTTACCATCACAACTGCATTGGCCTACATACTTCAGTGCTCTCAAATCATTTATAGAGGAGACAGGGAGGACACTCACCAACAAACTAACAGAACTGACATCATGGCTGCTGTCACCAACGTTACACCACCTGTTAAAGCACCCCGCCATTCAGCTAAGATGAACATCCTTGTAATGTCAGTCAGAGTCCATGCAAATATGCGGTATTGCCTCTCACTGAGTGATGCTATTTGTGTATCCAGTACCCGTGTCTTTGACTTCCCCCTCTGCACCACCCGAGGGCCAAGCCAGCTGCAGTTACTCAGGGAGGTTTTTGTACGGCGCTTTTTCACTGTGTGAACATCCAGGTCTCACCCTCTTTATGCCCACTCTGACAGTAGTACTCCCCTGCGTCTCTACCCTGGACATCACTGATGGTCAGATTAAACTGAGTGTGGGTTCCGTCCTCACTGCCACTGAACCTGGAGGAAACTCCAGAGGCTCTGTCTGATGTGTGGTGTATCAGGAGTGTAGGAACCTCACCGGGTCTTTGATGGAACCAGGACATGCACTTTTTAGTTTTGGTAGCACTATCCACACAGAACACAGCAGGTGTGTGTTTACAGTCAATGGTGACGGTTTGACCAGGCCTGACTGACTGAGCTGCAGACTGAGTCACAGTGACCTGACCCAGCGACCCTGCAGAGAGAAATACACAGAGACAAAAGGATTAACAGATGCAGAAGGTTTGAAATTACATTCTCCCAATAAACTCAAATAACAATTCAGCAGGTTCACTTCAGCTAAATATTAAGCTTGATCATGTTGTGTGGGATCATATCTACCGGTCATGCAGCAGGCAAGGGTCCAGATGACGATGGTGACAGCAGCCATGATGTCAGTTCTGTTAGTCTGTCGGTGAGTGTCCTCCCTGTCTCCTCTATAAATGCTTTGAGAGCACTGAAGCATGTAGGCCAATGCAAATGTGGTCTCTAAGGAAATACACCTCTGATAATGTCTAGGTAAACTGAGTCAGCCATAACTACTCAGCATGCCTCACTAAAACTGTCATCTATTCTATCGGTAATAGATTAGGGTAACACATATGAACGTAAATAGTGGGTTTAGAACAAGGCACTGGTCTTAGGAAAGAGTGAGATACATGGAAGGAAGAATGGTCTTTAAGGAAATAGACCCACAGTAACGTACAGGTAGAACTATTGTGGAATGGAGCGATCCTCATTTGCCCATTTTATTTCATAAATCAAGTGGGTGTGTTGACACTAGGTTGCTGTGTTAATGCAACTGTGCAAATACAAACCACAATCCCACCTTGGAAGCAAAGCCGAGGGAGGGAGGAACAGAGAGGTATGTTTTCATATCTTTGGCTAAAGCCAACTTATTTTGCAGTCATACTTGACTCAAGTCTTACTGAACACAATCAAATGAATCATCCCACTCCCATGTTGTCTGACAATCTCACATATGCTTGGACTGTAATAATGATTCAGGAGTTAAAGCAGGGCCATCAGTCTGTGGTGAATCTGTCGTGGCACATCAACCAAACTGACTCTCATTTCCCAGGAGACCCGTCTGCTATTTTAGGAGCGAGACGCCTGTCCTGCTCATGCAAATCTCAGGCACGCTCTCCTGCCCCCCTCACCCCCCCCCCCCCCCCCCCCCCCCGGCCCCAGGGGAGCAGGACACCTGTGGGTGACTTACTCAGGAGGGGATCCTGGGTGACATGCAAAACAGGAAGTAAGGGCTGGGGCTGGGTGATAGAGACGGTTGTTACGGCAGGGAAATTTACTCTGTTGTCGTTTGAGCTAGACTTAAGTTAACCCTAAATATCTTATAAAATGTGTTGAAGAAACGTCATTGCTTTCAGTTATTCATTTAAAAAAACAAAAATCAAATCAGCATTTGACAGATAGCAACTGTCTGTATGAAACAGAAGCATGAGAAGTGGACATCCCTGACCTGCTACTCTGTGAAACTGCTGCCATCATGTGTCACAGATTCGTCACAACACAATTATGGGTGGGGGCTAAGCCATCACTAGGGGGTCTTACTTACTTACTTACTATTTTAACTGACAGGAAGGTAACGTTGAAGTTGTGTGATGACACTGAGAGTTGCAGCTATCAATTATAAGCAGAGAGTAAACTCCTTGTTTCATACTCCATGCAGAGCGTGATGCACAGACAAATGGCAAGACCAGTCTTTCAGTCTTTCTTTCTTGTGCCCTTCCTGTATTCTTTGAAACACAATGGTGCGGAAGTCACCCAGCGGAAGTCAACACGTGTGTTTAATATCTAGGCTAGGGTGGCATTGGTCTGTCTGTATGTTCTCCTGACACTTACATTTCCATGTCGGATGGACTCTTAGCTCTCTCGCTCTCTCCCTCACTCTCCCTCTCACTCCCTCTCTCTCCCTCTCTCTCTCTCTCCATCACCCTATCTTTCTTTCATCCCCTTTTTTCTCTCACACTACATCAGCTGATGGTCTGACATATATCACAGTCACTTTGTCTCATTGATTGCACGGCACAGTCAGCCACATCTGCATGTCCACAGGGCACAGTGTGTGTGTGTGTTTTGCGTCTCTGTGTAATGTGTGGAGAATATTGGTGTTTTCATATTTGTTTTTTAATAGTTGCAACTTTTGTGAATCCACCACATATCACATCTACATCACACGTAAACTGGCACCAAAAGCCTCCCCACGTTGAGGCGCCACGTTCATTAACTCATTCAAGCGGTCAGCCAGAGCTTCCTGTCTGCAGATCTTGTGTGTCTTGTTGTGTCCTTCTCTCTCCCTCTCTCCAATGTAGCAGGTTGTGTGCGTTTGAGCTCTGTTGCATAGCAAACGTGGGATATACCAACACCCCACCCATCAGACCGGCATTCCACAGAGTACTTGTAACCCTGCAACCACAACTAACTTCAGAGCTAAAATAGAGTTATGTTATAATACAGTGTAATAGTTGGTGATTTGACCTGACATTTGCAATAAAAAACGACAATATTTCATGTGTGTGCAGTCATGTCATCAGTCATGTTTGTGTGTGTGTGTGTGTGTGTGTGTGTGTGTGTGTGTGTGTGTGTGTGTGTGTGTGTGTATGTGTGTGTGTGTGTGTGTGTGTTTGTGTGTGTGTGTGTGTCAGTTTGACATTGCCTGAGTGCTAGTTATCAGAGCAGATAAATACACACTGCTGAAGACCAGCTGATTCTAACCCTGATCAGCAGAGCTGGTGTTCTTTTCTTGCATCACCTCCCCCAGTGCACATTTCACACACATGGCAACATGTAACGCACGTCAACACATATCACACACAGCACTACGTAACACACGGCAACACGTAAAGCATAGCAACACGTAACGCACAGAAACACATAACGCACGGCAAAGCTTCCCATGAAGCACAGATGATGACAGTTCATCTTGTTAATAATTCAGTCCAATATAAACGCACAGGGACCCTTCCATATTGTGGGAAACCCAGATTACATCACGCATCTGCACCATAATTACTTGGGCTATAATATTGTGGCATGGCATTAGCTAAGACTTCCTGAAAGTGTGGATGTGTATGCCTGCAAGTCTGTGAGAGAAAGTAAAGCCCATTCTCTAGCTCTCTGAGTCACACGTCAATATGGTCCAACTGGGCTGTGTGTGTGTGTGTGTGTGTGTAATGTTGTGTTGAGTTGACACAGGCACACACATACATATACTGCACATACACAGGCATACACACACACACACACACACACACATACACACAATCACAGTCTGTATTCCTTTGTGTTGTCAGCATCTGTTGGTACTTGCAGTATGAGGAATCGTGGCAACTGCACTTCAAAAGCGTAAAAGGAGGCTGCAGTGTAAGAAGAGCACCACAAGCCTACCTGTGGCTATGTCATCATCTATCAGAGCACTAATAACCTAGACTCTATGTCATCAGCTATCAGAGCACTTATAACCTCCTAGACTCTATGTCATCAGCTATCAGAGCACTTATAACCTCCTAGACTCTATGTCATCATCTATCAGAGCACTAATAACCTAGACTCTATGTCATCAGCTATCAGAGCACTTATAACCTCCTAGACTCTATGTCATCAGCTATCAGAGCACTTATAACCTCCTAGACTCTATGTCATCAGCTATCAGAGCACTTATAACCTCCTAGACTCTATGTCATCAGCTATCAGAGCACTTATAACCTCCTAGACTCTATGTCATCAGCTATCAGAGCACTAATAACCTCCTAGACTCTAGCCTGCCCATGAACGCCTCTGAAAATGTCTCCTCAATCCGTATACTGTCTAGATTAAGAGATTTATTTATTTATTACCACAAACTATCTTCTTGACCGATTCATACATGTCCACACAGACAGGAGAGAGGCTCTGGCCACAGCATACATGTCCACACAGACAGCAGAGAGGCTCTGGCCACAGCATACATGTCCACACAGACAGCAGAGAGGCTCTGGCCACAGCACAAGTGTGGATGCCTCCCTGCCTCTCTGTGTATTTGTGTCTTCCTGTATCCCACCCGGTGTGTACGATACTCTCTGAACCCCGCTTTCCCATCCCAAGTTGGAATTTGAACACTCTGGCACTCATCGCAACAGGTTCACTAAACAGCTCAGTGTCACTCAGTCGGCCTGTCAGCGGATTCATCTTTTTTCTAAATTACTTGACTAATATAATTTGACTGATTAACCAGAAAAAAATAGTTTTTGTAGTGAGGGAGACAGATGGACACTGAGGCAGCAATTTAAAGGTGGGGAATGTGTGTGTGTTGAGGGTGGCGGGGGCGTTGGAGGCGTGTGCTTCTGTGTTTTTGGGTACTTGTAGGTAGGTGTGTAGTTTGCACATGTGAGAGCTGGTCATGCCAGACGTGTTCATGCAGGACTGTTGTTGTGGTTCTGTTCCTGCAGGTTCCCTTTGACTGTATTGATCTTCAGGTTGACCTCATAATGTATGTGAACCAAACCAGATGCACACACACACACGCTCACACTAATGACCGAATGAACACACACATTAATGAACAAATAAACACACACACACACACACACACACACATGTGATCAGACACAGAAAATCCAGAGGCCTGGTATAATCCCCACCCACCTCATGTGAGAAAGGGAAACAGTGATGGTTAAACCTCCTCATGTGTTTATAAATGACCATCACTATCAGTTTTAAAAGCCCAGAGCAGCAGAGTGAGGCTTCCCATACCTGCTGCCATCACAAGAACATCAGTTATTCCCCTCGTCACATTAGAAGGCTAGAAATGGTCTTACTGTGGCTCTGTGTGTCACTGACACATTTACACACAGGAACTCAGACTTACCATCACACCTCTACTTTCAGGTCCTGTACCATATGACCTCTTTTCATATGAAAAATCTAGAACTAGCCACTAAGTTTTTCTGAAAGGTTACATGCACACACACACACACACACACACACACACACACACACACAGACAGAGAGAGAGAGAGAGAGAGAGCGAGAGCGAGAGCAAGAGAGAGAGAGAGACCAGTAGCATTGCTGTTAAAACTCCCTGCCATTCAGCCAAGATGAACATCCTTGTAATGTCAGTCAGAGTCCATGCAAATATGCGGTATTGCCTCTCACTGAGTGATGCTATTTGTGTATCCAGTACCCGTGTCTTTGACTTCCCCCTCTGCACCACCCGAGGGCCAAGCCAGCTGCAGTTACTCAGGGAGGTTTTTGTACGGCGCTTTTTCACTGTGTGAACATCCAGGTCTCACCCTCTTTATGCTCACTCTGACAGTAGTAGTCCCCTGCGTCTCCACCCTGGACATCACTGATGGTCAGAGTAAACTGAGTGTGGGTTCCGTCCTCACTGCCACTGAACCTAGAGGAAACTCCAGAGGCTCTGTCTGAAGTGGAGTATATCAGGAGTGTAGGAACCTCTCCGGGTCTTTGATGGTACCAGGACATGCAGTATTTAGTCTTAGTAGCACTATCCACACAGTTTATTGCAGGTGTGTGTTTACAGTCAATGGTGACGCTTTGACCAGGCCTGACTGACTGAGCTGCAGACTGAGTCACAGTGACCTGACCCAGCGACCCTGCAGAGAGAAATATACAGACAAAAGGATTAACAAATGCAGAAGGTTTGAAATGACATTTTCCCAATAAACTCAAATAACAATTCAGCAGGTTCACTTCAGCTAAATATTAAGCTTGATCGTGTTGTGTGGGTTCATATCTACCGGTCATGCAGCAGGCGAGGGTCCAGATGACGATGGTGACAGCAGCCATGATGTCAGTTCTGTTAGTCTGTCGGTGAGTGTCCTCCCTGTCTCCTCTATAAATGCTTTGAGAGCACTGAAGCATGTAGGCCAATGCAAATGTGGTCTCTAAGGAAATACACCTCTGATAATGTCTAGGTAAACTGAGTCAGCCATAACTACTCAGCATGCCTCACTAAAACTCTATCTATAATAGATTAGGGTAAAACATATGAACGATGAATAGTGGGTTTAGAACAAGGCACTGGTCTTAGGAAAGAGTGAGATACATGGAAGGAAGAATGGTCTTTAAGGAAATAGACCCACAGTAACGTACAGGTAGAACTATTGTTGAATGGAGCTTTCCTCATTTACCCATTTTATTTCATGAATCAAGTGGGTGTGTTGACACTAGGTTGCTGTGTTAATGCAACTGTGGAAATACAAACCATAATCCCACCTTGAAAGCAAAGCCGAGGGAGGGAGGAACAGAGAGGTATGTTTTCATATCTTTGGCTAAAGCCAACTTATTTTGCAGTCTTACTTGATTCTACTGAACACAATCAAATGAATCCTCCCACTCCCATGTTGTCTGACAATATCACATATGTTTGGACTGTAATAATGATTCAGGAGTTAAAGCAGGGCCATCAGTCTGTGGTGAATCTGTCGTGGCACATCAACCAAACTGACTCTTATTCCCCAGGAGACCCGTCTGCTAATTTAGGAGCGAGACGCCTGTCCTGCTCATGCAAATCTCAGGCACGCTCTCCTGCCCCCCAACCCCCCCCCCCCCCCCCCCCCCCCCCGGCCCCAGGGGAGCAGGACACCTGTGGGTGACTCACTCAGGAGGGGATCCTGGGTGACATGCAAAACAGGAAGTAAGGGCTGGGGCTGGGGCTGGGGCCAGTTGTTACGGCAGGGAAATTTACTCTGTTGTCTTTTGAGCTAGACTTGAGTTAACCCTAAATATCTTATACGACATGTAGAAGAAACACTTCTTGAAGTAATAGTCATTGCTTTTAGTTATTCATTTTTTTTTTTATCAAATCAGCAACTGTCTGTATGAAACAGAAGCATGAGAAGTGGACATGCCTGAAACTGCTGCCATCATGTGTCACAGATACGTCACAACACAATTATGGGTGGGGGCTAAGCCATCACTAGGGGGGTCTGACTTACTGACTATTTTAACTGACAGGAAGGTAACATTGAAGTTTTGTGATGACACTGAGGGCTGTAATATCTGTTGTGACTGTTTGTCACATACTCCATACTGTAGTCCAAGGTGTACGTTCAGGAATGACGTATTGACGGCAGTTGGAAAAACACTGAGAGTTGCAGCTCAATTATAAGCAGAGAGTAAACTCCTTTTTTCACACTCCATGCAGAGCATGCTGCACAGACAAATGGCAAGACCAGTCTTTCTTGTGCCCTTCCTGTATTCTTTGAAACACAATGGTGCGGAAGTCACCCAGCGGAAGTCAACACGTATGTTTAATATGCAGGCTAAGGTGGCTTTAGTCTGTCTGTATGTTCTCCTGACACTTACATTTCCATGTCGGATGGACTCTTAGCTCTCTCTCTCTCTCTCACTCTCCCTCACTCTCCCTCTCTCTCCCTCTCTCTCCCTCTCTCTCTCTCAGCTGATGGTCTGACATATATCACAGTGACTTTGTCTCATTGATTGCACGGCACAGTCAGCCACATCTGCATGTCCACAGGGCACAGTGTGTGTGTGTGTTTTGCGTCTCTGTGTAATGTGTGGAGAATATTGGTGTTTTCATATTCGTTTTTTAATAGTTGCAACTTTTGTGAATCCACCACATATCACATCTACATCACACGTAAACTGGCACCAAAAGCCTCCCCACGTTGAGGCGCCACGTTCATTAACTCATTCAAGCGGTCAGCCAGAGCTTCCTGTCTGCAGATCTTGACACCTTACACAGCGAGGCAGGTGAGGGAACACTGCCACCTTTGGAAGACAAAGGGATGCAAGGCCAACACAGAAGATACTTACACTACACTATGGATGATATTTCCAAATCATCCCTCCTTCTCTCTCTCTCTCCATCGTAGCGCGTTGTGTCCTTCTCTCTCTCTCTCTCCATCGTAGCAGGTTGTGTGCGTTTGAGCTCTGTTGCATAGCAAACGTGGGATATACCAACACCCCACCCATCAGACCGGCATTCCACAGAGTACTTGTAACCCTGCAACCATAACTAACTTCAGAGCTAAAATAGAGTTATGTTATAATACAGTGTAATAGTTGGTGATTTGACCTGACATTTGCAATAAAAAACGACAATATTTCATGTGTGTGCAGTCATGTCATCAGTCATGTTTGTGTGTGTGTGTGTGTGTGTGTGTGTGTGTGTGTGTGTGTATGTGTGTGTGTGTGTGTGTGTGTGTGTGTTTGTGTGTGTGTGTGTGTGTCAGTTTGACATTGCCTGAGTGCCAGTTATCAGAGCAGATAAATACACAGTGCTGAAGACCAGCTGATTCTAACCCTGATCAGCAGAGCTGGTGTTCTTTTCTTGCATCACCTCCCCCAGTGCACATTTCACACACATGGCAACATGTAACGCACGTCAACACATATCACACACAGCACTACGTAACACACGGCAACACGTAACGCATAGCAACACGTAACGCACAGAAACACATAACGCACGGCAAAGCTTCCCATGAAGCACAGATGATGACAGTGCATCTTATTAATAATTCAGTCCAATATAAACGCACAGGGACACTTCCATATTGTGGTAAACCCAGATTACATCACGCATCTGCACCATAATTACTTGGGCTATAATATTGTGGCATGGCATTAGCTAAGACTTCCTGAAAGTGTGGATGTGTGTATGTGTATGCGTGTGCCTGTGTAAACTCAACACAACATTACACACACACACACACACACACACAAACACACACACACACACACACACACACACACACACACACACACACACACACACACACACACACACACACACAGTCTGTATTTCTTTGTGTTGTCAGCATCTGTTGGCTGTTGCAGTATGAGCAATCGTGGCGACTGCACTTCAAAAGCGTAAAAGGAAGCTGCAGTGTAAGTGGAGCAGCACAAGCCTAAGTGTGCACACATGCACACATGTCCACACAGACAGCAGAGAGGCTCTGGCCACAGCATACATGTCCATACAGACAGCAGAGAGGCTCTGGCCACAGCATACATGTCCATACAGACAGCAGAGAGGTTCTGGCCACAGCACACATGTCCACACATGTCCACACAGACAGCAGAGAGGCTCTGGACACAGCATACATGTCCACACAGACAGCAGAGAGGCTCAGGCCACAGCATACATGTCCACACAGACAGCAGAGAGGCTCAGGCCACAGCATAGAAGTCACAGTTGTTTCAAAGATGTCACGGAGGTGTGTTGCTATGCAACTGCAATTTCAGAACGATTTCACAGACATGGACTGTGAGTGTGAAAGAGAGCGGGTGAGAAAGAGAGAAAGAGAAAGAGAGAGAGAGAGAGAGAGAGAGAGAGAGTGAGAGAGAGAGGAGAGAGAGAGAGAGAGAGAGAGAGAGAGAGAGAGAGCTCAGACAATGCTGAGGGGACTTATGTAACTTTCAAATATACACCACTTTCTACATCCTGTGCCTATTGGAAATGTCATCTATTGAGAAAGAGAGAAATTATTTTCATTATACTACCCCTCTGGTTGCTGGGCAACTTGTGAGATCCGTGGTGATTTTAAAAGCACTTACAGTAATTGTATGGAACCAAAATACACATCTGACTGTAATAAAACAGCTCCTGTGGTTTTAACTACATACCATACATACATTGGGAGTTGTAGAACAAAGGTAAGGTAAGCCTCTACAATACATATGCAAAAAGAGAAATCTCATACTTATTTCATATTTCTCAAACTGAACACCTCCAAGGCATCTATGAACAAATTGTTCTCATACTCGTTCGCATTCAGGATTTATTCTTATTTTGCTAGTACCCATTGATTTCTGTAATTCACCAAAATGTTCGCTCTTCTCTTAGGTAAGACAATGTTTTATGAGTGGTCAAGAGCACTCTTGGGCATGTAACCAAATCGGCTACAACCACATCTATGGCACATGATGTTACACATGTTCAACCATCATATCACTTCAAGCCCCATATGCAATGGCACATGTAACACATGTTATGTACTGTATGCCTAATGCTTTTTCAACCATCATATCACTTCAAGCCCCATATGCAATGGCACATGTAACACATGTTATGTACTGTATGCCTAAAGCTTTTTCAACCATCATATCACTTCAAGCCCCATATGCAATGGCACATGTTATACATGTGAATGAATGTATGCCTAATGCCTAACCATCACATCAACCCCCCCCCCCCCCATCATATACACATGCACACACAGACAAACAATTGCATACATATACACTGACATACCTAAACTTATACACATATACATGTGCATGCACTTATTTCAACAGAGGTCAGAGATAACCTAGAACCTATGTCATGTGTTCCTGCTTACCCTGCCTTGTGTGAAGCAGTCCCACACCAGACTGGACCTCACACTCTTGGCTAAATGGGCATGTGTTAGCCTTGGTCGCTAGTTAAAAGGTGTTGAAAAGTGAGGTTTGCTCACTGCACAGCGTTGCTCCGACTGGATACTCTGACACTAGTTCAGATAGAGCAAAGCACTACATTTGTGTGATCATGATTTCATGTGAATACACTGATGATGGTGGTGGTGGTGGTGAAGATGAAGATAAAGATGAACATCATGGTGATGATGAAGACAAACGTGATGTAACCTGATAATCTATCCTCAGGGGTTATGGCAGGATGAACCGTCGGGAATATTGCAGCCTGCATTTCCCCAAAAAACCTCTGGGTGGCAGTATTTCTCAACACATCACATCACTTCTCTGGGCTTTGAACGGGCGCTTCGGTCTCGCCATCTCACAGCGCTCTCTGTGGCTCTGCAACCTGGCAGCGGAGCTCAGAAGACTGCCATTAGAGGGGGCATCGTGGCACAGTAGCCTGGCAGCGGAGCTCAGCGGACTGTAGAGGGACCACCGTGGCACGGCAGCCTGGCAGAGCAGCTCAGAAGATTGCCATTAGAGGGGGCACCGTGGCACGGCAGCCTGGCAGAGCAGCTCAGAACACTGGCATTAGAGGGGGCATCGTGGCACAGTAGCCTGGCAACGCAGCTCAGAAGACTGGCATTAGAGGGGGCACCGTGGCACGGCAGCCTGTTAGAGCAGCTCAGAAGACTGCCATTAGAGGGGGCATCGTGGCACAGTAGCCTGGCAACGCAGCTCAGAAGACTGGCATTAGAGGGGGCACCGTGGCACGGCAGCCTGGCAGAGCAGCTCAGAAGACTGCCATTAGAGGGGGCATCGTGGCACAGTAGCCTGGCAACGCAGCTCAGAAGACTGGCATTAGAGGGGGCACTGTGGCACGGCAGCCTGGCAGCGCAGCTCAGAAGACTGGCATTAGAGGGCGCACCGTGGCACAGCAGCCTGGCAGAGCAACTCAGAAGACTGGCATTAGAGGGGGCACTGGGTGCTGGTAGCACCGTTCATAAACAACGAGCAGACAAGACGAGGAAATGCAACGCAAAGGCTAATACTGAGCGAGATGTTACGTCTGGACTGTGTCCGGCTGGAGATGGGTCTGTGTGTGTGTGTGTGTGTGTGTGTGTGTGTGTGTGTGTGTGTGTGTGTGTGTGTGTGTGTGTGTGCGTGTGTGTGTGTGTTTATGTGTGTACAGGTCACAGTGACATGTAAGCACTACACAGAGAAGACAGGGAATGAAACACAAGGGGCAGATGAGAGTAGAAATGGAACACACACTCGCAGAGAGAGAGAGAGAGAGTGAGAGATACACACAGAGAGAGAAAGAGATAGATAGATAGAGAGATAGAGAGAGACAGCACTGGAGAGTGTTAGAAATAAGAATCCTGTATCATCATTTTCATTTGTGAATCAATTTTATGGAGAAGGAATGATCTCACACACTCCCATCTATCTGGGTTTTAATCAAGCAGACATATGATCACTTCTTAACTGCGTTATGAATAAGTGTGTGCTGACACACCTACACACACACACACACACACACACACACACACAGACACTCACGGACCCACACACACACAAATACATACACACATACACATAAGTGACATGATATGCTGATGAGCATCTTTCTCTCTTTCTCAAACACACACACACACACCCACACACACAAACATGGACACACATACACACACATGGACACACTCACACACATGGAAACACACCCTTCTTTCTCTCTGACTGGTCATCAATTCCCTTGCTCCTCTCCGTCATGTGTAGATTCCCACAGTTTAATCTGTTTGATCTGAAAGCCCTGATTTCCGTGGCTCTCGGAGCACAGAGCCGCCCCCTGCTACACGTGACTTCCATCATTTATTACTGATTGAAGCAGAGAGAGAGAGGGGGGGGGGGGGGGTGCAGTAGAGGGACAGAGACGCAGGAGGGATAGAGTAAGATGGAAAGACAGACAGATGGATAGACGAATAGATAGATAGAGCAAGAAAAAAAGATAGACAGAATTTGTGTGAGAGAGAGAGAGCAAGATAGATAGATAGAGAGTGAAACAAAGAGAGATAGACACAGAATGTTTGTGTGAGAGAGAGCAAGAGAGGTATAGGACCAGGGCAAAAAGAAAAACAGAAACAGAAACAGAGACAGACTGTGTGTGGGGGGGGAGGAAGAGGAGGGTATGGGACTCATGAGAAAGCAACAGAGGAACGGTGCTTAGGGAGAGACACAGAGACAGACACAGAGACAGACACAGGAACAGGCACGGGCGCGGGCACGGACGCGGACACGGACAGGGACACAGAGACAGAGACAGAGACAGAGAAAGAGACAGAGACAGAGACAGAGACAGGGACAGGGACAGAGACAGAGACAGAGACAGAGACAGAGACAGAGACAGAGACAGAGACAGAGACAGAGACAGAGACAGAGACGGATAGTTAGAAAGAGACAAAATGGGGGTTCCAGACAGAACAATACAGAAGACCAGAACACAAAAGAGAGAAAGAGAAAGGAAAAAGCAGACTGTACTCCGCTATGGAACCACACAAACACTAAAAGGCGCTGAGCGTGATGGGACTGGTGTTCTGATTAACAACCATGTTTCAGCCATACAGAAACACCCACAGAACTGAACTGATGAACAGTCATTAAAGGAAATTATTTATTTCCTCACCTTTCCTCCTGTTCCTTCTTCACCACTTACAGAGACCTAATTTCACTGACGGGCAACGGGCAACGACCTACTGTATGTTTTCCCTTCAGATTTTGCTCATGGTGTTACGGTATATGTCTTGTTCGTGGTATTAAATTAGCAAAATGACTGCCAAGTTATTAAATCAGCTTTATTTCATGCACAGCAGGCTCATTGCTCGTAGCTTTGCTTGCTGCCCGT